>NW_005872613.1:27123-28905 GCF_000147115.1 Myotis lucifugus | reverse complement strand
TGTTTCTTCCTCTTTTGATCACTTTTGCGGGGAATTACAACACACACAAAAGTGCACACATCAGAAGCCTCTAGCTGGATGTTTTCCACACTTTGTACACACCCACCTGACCAGCTCTTAGATAAGGAAACATGACCAGTTCCCTAAAGGTGCCTGTGCCCTTCCCAATCCCTCTACCCCCACAAACACCCCCACCCAGGGGGCCGCCCTCCTGATTCTAACTCCACAGGTTGGCTTGGCCTGGTTGGTGGCTTTGCATGTGAAACCCTACAACCGGGTTTTCTTTCCCTTGACAACCTGTGTTTAAAAAATATATATTTTACTGATTTTTTTACAGAGAGGAAGGGAGAGGGATAGAGAGCTAGAAATATCGACGAGAGAGAAACATCGATCAGCTGCCTCCCGCACACCTCCCAATGGGGATGTGCCCACAACCCAGGTACATGCCCTTGACCGGAATCAAACCTGGGACCCTTCAGTCCGCAGGCCGACGCTCTATCCACTGAGCCAAACCGGTCAGGGCTCGACATCCTGTTTTTTTTTATATATATATATTTTTATTGATCTTTTACAGAGAGGAAGGGAGAGGGATAGAGAGCTAGAAACATCGATGAGAGAGAAACATTGATCAGCTGCCTCCTGCACACCCCCCACTGGGGATGTGCCGGCAACCATGGTACATGCCCTTGACCGGAATCGAACCTGGGACCCTTGAGTTCGCAGGCTGATGCTTTATCCACTGAGCCAAACCAGTCGGGGCTCGACATCCTGTTTTTGCGGTTCTTCCATGTTGCATGGATCAGTGCTTGGCCCGCTCCCTTTTCATTGCTGTGTAGGATTACATTGTGTGGATGGACCTGGATGTGCTCCTGCATTCTCCTGTTGACGGGCATCTGGGTTGTTTCCAGTTCAGGGATGCTATGAACATTCTAGAACAGCGGTCGCCAACCTTTCAGACCTCACGGACCCCCAGTGGTCCACGGACCACCGGTTGGCGACCGCTGTTCTAGAATCTGTCCTTCGGTCCACATCCGCCCCGTTATTCATAAGGGTGGAAGTAATGGAGAGTAGCCTCAGGCTGTGTGTGATGTCAGATGGAAACTGAGGGAGGCGTGCCCCACATAGAATGTGCTAGAATCCTAGTCCCTGCTGCTGGTTTTAGCTCTTTAACGCTTGCTGTGTGGTCTGGAGAAATGGTCGTTTGCACTGCGCCCATGAGCTAGACGTTCGCATTGTCCGTGCAGACGTGGAGGTGGCTGCCTGGGGGTCCTGTCCCCTGTGTGGGGGTGTCCTATTGGGCTTGATGGGGCTCACAGAGGTGGTACCACCCCCAGGGGTGGTTTTGCACCTCTGCCTGGAGTTTTGGTTGTCTTGTCATTGGGGTGGCTCCTGGCATTGAGTGGGCAGGTCCACTGGTGCCCTGACTGGATTCATCTGCCTCTTGAGTTGGTGCGTGGGGGGTGGGGCAGGGAAGGTGGGGCATCCTGTAGCGATGTGCCACCTTCTCGCTGCCCCCCTCCCTCTCGCTGCCCCCCTCCCTCTCGCTGCCCCCCTTCCTCTCGCTGCCCCCCTCCCTCTCCCTGCCCCCCCTTGTCTCATTCTCCGACTAGCTTTCAGTGCTGAGGCCCAATTCCAGGCTGACCCCGTGATCTTTTCCCCTCCTGGTCATCTTTCGCCTCCCACTTTAGGTGTTCTCGGGTCCTTGTCTCACGCCCGACATGGTACTCTGCTCGTCTGGGCGCGTCCCACCTTTCATGTACCTCCGACTCCCGGTGGAAGGTC
>NW_005872613.1:22696-25144 GCF_000147115.1 Myotis lucifugus | reverse complement strand
CAGCAGGTCATGGTTCAATTCCCGGTCAGGGCAGATGCCCGGGTTGCGGGCTGGATCCCCAGTAGGGGGCGTACAGGAGACAGCCGATCAATGATTCTCTCTCATCGTTGATGTTTCTATCTCTCTCTCTCTCCCTGTCCCTTCCTCTCTGAAATCAATAAAAGAAATATTTTTTTTAAAGTTAATATATAAATCAACATACTTAGATACTGAAAAAACGGGACTTCATATCGTCAGGCAGAGGGACATCACGGTCCCTGACCTTGTGCCTTTCGGAGACAGCTCACTTTCTTGACCATCAGTCACCTTCTGCAGCTTCGAAGCCTGGATTAATGACCTGTCCAGCTGAATCTGTTCTTTTTCTAAAATTGGGGGATAAATGGAAATGGGTGTTCTCCTCATGGAATAGAACAGAGAGCCCAGGATATGGAGGCGCAGATATGGAGGTCTGGTCTGAGGCCGAGTGGCCACTGGCCGGAGTGGTGGGAAAGGAGAGACTCTTAATAAATGGAGCTGGTGCCAAAAGTGTCATTCCTATGGGAAGAGCTGAAATTAGATCCCTACCTCAAACCATATGCCCGTGGAGGGTCCTGCGAAGGGGAGTGACACGGCCTTAAATAAAATGGGTCACTTTCGCTGTCTCGTGGCACTAGTGTCGAAGGGACTGGAGAGGAGGCAGTTGGCCAGCTTGCGATGCCCCTGCAGCCCTCGGTGCACAGAGAGGGTTAGCCGGACAGTGCTGGTTGCACCACCTGGAGAAGACGGGAGAGTGAGAGATGAGAGGAGGAGCCTTGTGCTGGAGACGGCCGGAGTTAGCTGATCCCAGCAGGTGGAGACTGTAAACCCCTAGCTCAGTGGTTCTCAACCTTCTGGCCCTTTAAATACAGCTCCTCATGTTGTGACCCAACCATTAAATTATTTTCGTTGCTACTTCATCACTGTAATGTTGCTACTGTTATGAATCGTCATGTAAATATCTGATATGCAGGATGGTCTTAGGCGACCCCTGTGAAAGGGTCATTCGACCGCCAAAGGGGTCGCGACCCACAGGTTGAGAACCGCTGCCCTAGCTGATGAGGATGTTGAGCCACACTGGGCTGCATCTTCAGGGGAATGGGGTGGAGGGAAGGAAGCTTGGCTCCATCCCCCAGGCGCTCCGTTTCCCAGAGTGCTCGTGGGCATCGGAGAGGAGGCCTCGGGATGTCTTGGGAAGCAGCCCAGGCTTCGGGGTCCAGGAAATCTGGGTTCAAATCCCAGCGCTTCCTTTCACTCGAGTAGCTTTTTAGTTGTGTGTATTTGGCTGCAAGTAACATTTTACCCAAGTAGCGATGGCTTAAATAATACTCTTATTTTTTTCCACCCAATTTTTTAAAATGTAGCTTTTGGAATAGTTAGTACATTCACAGGACTTAAAAGCCAAAAGTTATTTTGAAAAATACGCAGTGAAATGCCTCCCTCTCACAGTTGCTCCCATCTTTGAGGTCGCCATCCTAGTGGTCAGTGTTCAGTGCTGAATAGATTCTTCTCAGAGCTCTTCAGACTTACAAAGGCACGCAGAATATATACTCTTTATTTTATTTATTTTAAAATGTAATTTTATTGATTTCAGAGAGGAAGGGAGAGGGAGAGAGAGTTAGAAACATCAATGATGAGAGAATCATTGATCGGTGCCTCCTGCACGCCCCCTACTCGGGATCGAGCCCACAACCCGGGCATGTGCCCTTGACCAGAATCAAACCGTGATTTCCTGGTTCCCAGGTAGACGCTCAACCCCTGAGCCATGCCCGCTGGGCTTGTTTTTGTGTCTTTTTGTTGGTGGTTTAGCTGTTTGAAATGCACTTTCCCAAGCACAATGCTGAAGTGCTGGCGGGCCGTCCGGGGCTGGAGAAGGCTCTGATGCGTCTCAGAGAAAATATGTGTTCAAGAAGCTTCCCTCAGTGTGAGTCATAGTGCCGTTGGCCGTGTGTTCATATGAGCCAATCAGCAATAATCACCTAAGGTGTCTTTAAACAGAAATGCACATAAAACATCATGACGTATCGGTCGGTTGATGAAAATGTTGTGACAGGAGGCTCATAGGAACCTGTGTTACCCGCAGGGTCAACCCAGCTCCCAGTCCCCGACTCTGTTCATGGAACTTTATGGAATACTAGAGGCCTGGTGCACGAAATTCGTGCACGGGTGCGGTCCCTAGGCCTGGCTGGTGATCAGCATAAGTGGCATGGAAGGGCAGGTTCCAGCTGACCTCTAGGCCCTGAGCAGCACCTGGATCCCCGTGCTGTGCCCCCCCCCCCCCCCCCCCCCGCCTGAAACAAAGGGCCTGAAGCCCCCACTGGAGAAGCGGGGAGGGGGGCCCAATGGGGGGGGCCGGGGGGGAGGGGCGGCCTTTGGGCCACCCAGGGGGGCCCCACAGAAGGGGGGGGGGGAGGCCGCTTTCTCCCCACGGGG
>NW_005872613.1:6422-21487 GCF_000147115.1 Myotis lucifugus | reverse complement strand
TCCATGTATTAGTAGTTTATTTCCTTTTATTGTTAAGCTGTGTTCCATTGTGTGGCCGGAACACAGTTTATTTATCCATTTACCTGTCAGGGGACACCTGTGCTGTCTCCAGTGTGGGGCGTGTGTGAATAAGGCTGCCGTGGAAATTTTTGTGCAGTGTTTTTGTGGCCATACTTTCCACTGCCGCTAAGTAAATACCGTGGAGTGGAATAGCCGGGCCGTAGAGTTGGGTGTGTGTCTAACCTCAGTTAACCCCGGCTTTCCATCCTCTTCTGGAATGAGACCTTCTAGTCAAAGGCCATTGCGGGGCGCCGGGCAGCTCAGCGTGGCCGGACCGGCAGGTCTGTGTCTCACTGTCTTGACCTTCCCCCTCAGGAGTGCAAAACGGCTGCTGTGGCACCGGCCATTGCCAGCAAGCTTCACATCCGTCTCCCAGGCAGAAAGCAGGGGCGGGGACCGATCTTCCTGAGTTAAGGCTCTGTGTTTTGGCCAAATGTGAAAGTCTTTCCCGTGTCTACACTTGGCTGCCAAGGAGGCTGAGAAAATAACGATTCTGGCCAAGGGCAAAGGCCTGCCCTCGTGGTCATCCTCCTGGGAGGGTATGTTGCCGAATGAAGCAAATCCAAGTTCTGTTTACCCGTCTGAGCTGTGGAGATGACCCCCTGAGGCCACCCTGTCGGGGGCCTGGACGCCGGCTGGGAACTGTGGCTTGTGTTCGGTCTGAGAGCAAGAGCCCCCAGAGGAAGACTATAGAGACAGCAGCTTCTAGAGCAGCGGCTCTCCAAGTGTGGTCGGTCCCTGGACCAGCAATCAGCACTGCCTGGGAGCGTGTTAGAAAGGCCACACTCTGGCCCCGCCCCAGACCTGCTGGTTCTGGCTCAGGTGTAGGACCCAGGGGTCCGAGGCCCATGAGGGTGCCGCCCCGGCTTTTGTTTCCTCTTTGCTTCTCTTCGCTCATTGCCTCCTGAACTTGGCGCTTTCTCTGTGGCCTGGTGCCTTGAAGGCCCTGTGTCCATTCCTTTCGTTTCCCTACCCCACCCCCTGCCTGTTTCAGTCCTTCTCAGAGTTTCCCTGGTTTTTATAAACTAGTTTTAAAAATCTAGCCCAGCCGGTGTGGCTCAGTGGTTGAGCATCAACCTATGAACCAGGAGGTCACGGTTCGATTCCGGGTCAGGGCACATGCCCGGGTTGCAGGTTCGATCCCTGGTGGGGGGCGTGCAGGAGGCAGCCGAGCAGTGATTCTCTCTGGTCATTGATGTTTCTATCTCTTCCTCTCCCTTCCTATCTCCAAAATCAATAAAAATGTATTTAAAGAAGAAAAAAAAAAAAATCTATCCCTGGTCTGGTAGCTCAGTTGGTTAGAGCATTGCCTGAGGGTTCGATCCCTGGTCAGGGCACATGCAAGAATCAGCCAACAAATGCATAAACAAGTGGAACAACAAATCTCTCTCTTCCTCTAACAAAAAAGGGGGAAAATAATCTAAAACCTCTTGAGGTACCTGGATTTCTTGGCAGGCCTGCAGCTTTATAGCTGCGTTTAGAACACCCACAGAACACACCAAACCTTTCTAGTGTAACTATAAACTGGGCGTCAGGAGCCAGACACCAGGCCCTCTCTGAGCAATGCAGGTTTTATAGGGCACACTTTTCCGTTGTAAGGAATTCAGTGATTTTAGAACTCTAAAGGTCGCTCAGAACGAAGAGGGGGTAGGTTTTAATTGCGCTTCAAATTGCTCTTTCTCTCCCTTCCCCTAGAGGGGCGGGAGCGGGCAAGCAGCCAACACTTCTTGCCTGTTTTCCTTTTCTGGCTTTGAAATAGACACAGCATGCGAGTGGCTACATATCCCGGTGCTGGCAGCTCCTGCTGGGCCTTTGCACGGAATTGCAAAGGGTGCCTCCGTCCACCCCCCGTGGAATCTCCTTTGTGTGGATTGGAGAAGGGCGTCCTTCCTCCTGGTGGGTGTTGCCCTTATCTGGGTCTCGCTGGTGTCAGAACCTCACTGGATCTGCGGCCCCTCTGGTCCCCGTGGCGGGTTCCTTTGTGCGTGAACAACCTGGACAACTGTGCATGGTGGTCAGTGTATATAGATATTATGTACCCAGTACAGATGACATGTGTCGATCTTATAACTTACATCCTGCATTCATTTATTTATTTTTATTATTTAAAAAAAAAATCTTCACCTGAAGCTATGTTTATTTTTTAAAATTGTTTGTTGATAATCCTCACCCGAGAATGGAAGGAGAGAGAGAGAGAGAGAGAGAGAGAGAGAAAGAGAGAGAGAGAGAGAGAGAGAGAGAGAGAGAGAGAGAGAAACATCGGTGTGAGAGAGACACATTGATTGGTGGCCTCCCACATGTGCCCTGACTAGGGGCCAGGAACAAACTTGCAATCCAGGTACGTGCGCTTGACCGGGAATAGAACCCATGGCCCTTCGGTGCGCAGGCCAACGCTCTACTACTGAGCCACGCCGGCCAGGGCAAGGATATGTTCATTGATTTGAGAGAAAGAGAGAGAAACATCGGTGTGAGATAGAAACATCGATCATTTGCCTCCTGTACATGCCCGGCCATGGATTGAACCTGCAACCTAGGTATGTGCCCTGACCGGGAATTGAACCTGTGACCTTTTGGTGTACAGGACAACGCTCCAACCCACTGAGCCACACCGGCCAGGGCCATAATAATTACAACCGGGAATAGAACCCCTGACCCTTCGGAGCTGGGGAAGGACCCGTGGTGGTCTCTTCCGGCGTCCGGTGGCTCCAGGCGTTCCTCGGGTTGTGGCCGCATCATCTCATCTCTGCCTCCGTCTTCACATGCCTATGTCCTTTGTGTCTTCTGTTAGAAGGTCATTGGTCATTGGATGTAGGGCTCGTCGAGATAATTTAGGATGATCTCATCTCATCTCAATTACACATGCAAAGATTTTTTTATCCCCCAAATAAGGAAGGCCGCATTCGGGTTCCGGTTGGCGGACATATCTTTTTGGGAGGCCATCATTCCACGCACGACAGGTGCCTTAGACATAAGCACGTCGTGAGGGGGAAACTCGTAAGCATCGTGGTATGGTGAGTCCACTCACAGTGCCTCGCCGGCTTCGCCCTTCTGGCTGAGCTGCGTGGGAAGTGAACGGGTTCTCTGTGGCATTTCATGACAGTGTAAGGGGAAGAGGGCCCCAGTGGGTGGTTAGAGGGCGGACGGTGGGGACCTGCACGGGCATTGCAGGAAGTCAGTGGTTGGGGTTTGGCCAGGGAGCCAGCCGGGCTGCTACCACTGTGTAGCTCCCATGAGTTTGGGAGCCTGTCGGCCTGGGTTCAAATCCCAGCTCTGCCATTCTGCTAACTGGCGACCTTGGGACACTTACCTCGCCCTTTTCTCTGCCTCAGTTTTCTCATCTGTGAAATGGGTGTGAGGGTAAAGGCACCTGCCGCATCGGATTGTTACGAATGAAATGAAATAGGAAGACGCACTGAGAACAGCACCCGGCACTAGGGAGCTTGGCAAACCTTGGCTATGACGACGAAGATGAAGGCAGCTGAAGGCGCAGGGCACAGACAGATCACCCGGACGCCCGGCCTTCCTGACTCCAGCCACCCGAGGGGTGCTCCCAAGCAGGGGTCAGCCTTGTGCTCGGGCAGGTCAGCTGGTGGCCAGTGAGGAAGTGGGTCGGCACGGAGGAGCAGAGGCCACAGGGAGCCTGGCGGGCTTTACTCGGTCGTTTGTGCCTGGTATGACTGATGTCCTTACTGGTGGACTTGAGCTCCGGGAAGGTATGACCGTGTTTGGCCATCATGCGTCTCGGTGCCCAGCCCGGGGCGGGAATACAGGAGGTGCTGAGTGACACTCTCGGATCCATGGCTGCAGCGGAGGCAATATTTCAAATTCATAACAAGCAGCCGCTCATGGGCACCCATCGGCCATGCCTGGCATGGTGCGGAGGGAGGGCCAGGGCTCCCTGCTCTGCCAGGTGGTTCCCTTCAGTTGCTGGGTCTCGGGGCGGGGGGTTGGGGGGGGACCTCAGGGGTCCTGAGCGGGCCAGCGGGGTGCTGGGGTTTAGAGCAACGTTTATTTACCAGTCAGTAAGGAAGTGCTTGAGTGTTTTAATAACAGGTGCTGCCAGTTACGAGCAAGCTGAGTGCTGAGTGTTAGCACAGGCCGGGTGGGTGGATAGGTGGTGAGGGGAATGGCGAGGTGCAGGAGTGGTGGTCAGGGGAAGGAGGCGATAGAGCGGAGAGGTGAGGGAGATGGAATCGCTGAGACTTGGGGAGTCAGGGTTTGGCCTTTAGTCTCAGGAGGGCTGTGTCAGCTACCGCTACGTTACAGCTCCCAGACTTAGAGGCCGTTCTGGTTACTATTGCTGTTTAACAAATTACCCCAAATATAGTAGCTTTGTCATCATAGCCAAGGTTTGCCATATAGTAGCTTAAAGCAACATATTACCCCAAATATAGTAGCTTAAAGTGCTCATGGGTTTAATGGGTCAAGAATTTCACATGGGCCCTAGCCGGTTTGGCTCAGTGGATAGAGCATCAGCCTACAGGCCAAAGGGTCCCAGGTTCGATTCTGGGTCAAGGACACGTACCTTGGTTGCAGGCTCCTCCCTGGCCCGGGCCCTAGTCAGGGCCGGTGCAGGAGGCAACCAATCGATGTGTCTCACATCGATGTTTCTCTCACTCTCTCCCTGTCTCCCCCTCCCTCACTTCCACTTGTTCTTAAAAAAAAAATCAGTGGTAAAAATATCCTTGGGGAAAATATCCTTGGGTGAGGATTAAAAAAAAAAAAAGAAGAAGAAGAAGAAAAAGAATTTCACCTGGAATTTGACCCCATGGGTCTCTGCTCCACGATGTTGCGTCTGGGCTGGGAGACCCACAGGCGGGGGCAGAGGCCTGTCCACACACTCGCTTGGCACTGGCTGGGGTGAGTCCAGATACGACCATCAGCCGGAGTGCCTGCCCGTGGTCTCTTCAGGCGACGAGCTTTGGTGTCCCCCCAGCACGGTGGCCTCAGGGTAGTCAGACCCCTTTCTGACGGCTTTCGGGTCCGATGTCCCAGTGGACAAGGCAGAGACTGAATCGCTGGTTGCGACCTCGCCTCGGAAGTCACCTAGTGGCCCGTCTGTGCGCTGCCCTGGTTGAAGCAGTCACAGACTTCCCTCCGTCCCAGGGGAGTGGAAGGGTCGCCCGGGGCAGGTCTGGGGGGTCGGAGACGTGGTTGCAGCATCTGTGGAAAACAAGAGGCTCCACAGGGGCTGGGAACAGAACCAGGAGCCCGGTGGCTGGGGTTCGGCCTGGGCACGTCTGGCCTTACCTGGGTGCCTGTGGTCAGCTGTAGGTCAGCTGAGTAGGTGGCTCTACTTCCAGGCTTGGGTGGCTGTGATGATGGCGGTGACGGGCATGTGTCTCTTGCCCTCCGACAGGCTAGCCCGGCCTCTTCACATGGCGGCTGGGCAGAGAGTAAATCTGCCAGGTCTCCGTAGGCGGAGCCTCGGGAACGCACACATCACTTCCGCCACCCTGTGGGCCAGGGCAGGTCCAAAGGCCAGCCCACGTTCAAGGGTTGGTGATTGACCTCATCTCTTTTTTTTTTTTTTTTAACATATATTTTATTGATTTCAGAGAGGAACGGAGAGGGAAAGAGAGATCGAAACATCAATGATGAGAGAGAATCATTGATCGACTGCCTCCTGCAGCCCCCTACTGGGGATCAAGCCTGCAACCCGGGCATGTGCCCTTGACCGGAATCAAACCCAGGACCTTTCAGTCTGCAGGCCAACGCTCTATCCACTGAGCCACACCAGCTAGGGCTAGACCTCATCTCTTGACAGGGAAGCTGCAAAGTGAGTGTGGAATGAGGGAGGAAAGAGTTTCCGGCTATTTTGTCCTTTTTTTTTTTTTTTTTTTTTTTTTTCAGATTCCTTCACCATCAGATCTCCTCCATTTGGCCGGGCCTCTGCTCAGTGGGTTCCCAGACTCTAGTCCTTGCCCCGTGGCAGGGTCCTTGAGATGGGCTGCACAGTTACAGAGGTGTAAGCTCACTCATGTCAGGTTGTGTCTGACTGTAAATAAAGGAAAACCTAATAGGAACTTAAATGGTCAGGGTTGAGCATCTCGAGGAAGGCAGCCCACGAGGAGTTAAGAACCCAGCCTTTCCTCTCCTCTCAGTAGTCATCCTTGGGAAGGGACCGGATCAGCCTGGGGTCACTATATTCAAAGCTGACAGCGAGGAGCAAAGGCCTTCCTTTCTGAGCAGTTCTGTCTTTTATGTTCTGGAAGGAAAATGTTACCAAAGTCTCACCGAGTAAACCCCAACTCTCTACACTTTGGCTTTGACTGTGCAGAACGCTACGCCTAACTGAGCTGCCGGGGAGCCTGGGAAAGTCGATGACTGATTCAGGGACGGGCATGGCACTGGCTTAGTCTAATTGCTTTAAAGCTGTGTTGACGACAGCTCACAGTAGGAAATATGTACCCGTACAGACGCCCATAATTGAAACCAGTGTCACAAGCTGATCCTTAACATGTGTTGCCTTTTAATCTTTTCTATTCACTCCCATTCCATTTTACATTCTATATCATTTAATTAAAAAAAAGAGAGAGAGAATCTGGCCCTGACCGGGTAGGTCAGTTGGCTAGAGCAGTGGTCGGCAAACTGCGGCTCGAGAGCCACATGCGGCTTTTTGGCCCCTTGAGTGTGGCTCTTCCACAAAATACCAACTTCTACGCATGGGCCACGAAGTTTCAATCGCACTGTACATGTGCGCCCGCACGTGGTATTTTGTGGAAGAGCCCCACTCAAGGGGCCAAAGAGCCGCATGTGGCTCTCGAGCCGCAGTTTGCCGGCCACTGGGCTAGAGCATCGTGTTGATCCCCAGTCAGAGCACATGCAAGAATCAATCAGTGCATGCATAAATAAGTGGAACAACAAATCAATACCTCTCCCTCCCTCCTTTCTTCTCTGTCTCTCTCAAATCAATCAAAAGAAAACCCCTGGTCACAGCCTGCTCATGTGACTTCACAGCCCTCAACGGCCTGGCCCATCGTTAGGGAAAGACGGGCTCAGAACCACGGCCTTTGTTTACATCCTGGAATTGGCAAATGTCACCCTCAGCAGCGTCAGGCTGCTTGGGAGGGAGAGGAGGAGGGCTGGGGACACGTGTTTGGAAAGCAGCAGCCAGACTTGGCCACTTACCTTCTCGTCCTGACATTTCCAGCAGCCAGTGGTACAGTCCTGTCAGCTTTCTTTTTATGACTTGTAAGCGACCCGAGGGGTCACTCACATGCGTAGTGGGGAGCTGCAGTCCGCCTGTTTCTGGAGCTGACGGGGCCTTTAATTCCTGTCCTGCAAGCTTTCTGGCTTCTGCACAGCTCCCGATGACAACGCAGAACTCCCCAGGCATTACAAGTGCCGGAGGAATTCACACGCGTTTCTGGAAGGACACTCTGTCATTGTTGCGTCACGGTTGTTCTCCGGAGCTGCCTGTGGTTTCCAGGCTGGCGTTTCCTGCTTTGTATAGGAGGTGGTGAGGAATGAGGCTCTTCAGAATCACAGGGTCTGAGTTCAAATTCCGCCCCCATAGCGTGGTCCTGGTCCCTCTGAGATTCTTGTTTCCTGAGCTGAGAAATGTGAGTCAGGGTTCTTCCCACCTCACTGGGGCCTGAGAGGGACCGGTGGGTATAGAGTTAGCTAAGGCCTGAGACGGAGGAATCAGTGGGCCCCTCTGGGCTTTGCAAGGTGCATCAGTCAGCTTTGACTGAGTGATGTGCGGTAACAAGTGAGCCCCCAAGCTCAGTGGCTTACAACAGCAAAATCTCATTCATGCTTGTGTGTGTGCCCTTTGTAGGGTGGCTGTGGCTCTGTCCATGTGCCCTCTCCATTCTGGGAGTCAGGTGGGGACCATATGATGGCTCCTAAAGCTTCTGCTCCCGTGTGAACAACTGAGGGTAGGCAGCTTTGCACACCGATTGTGTCCCCGGGAGTCGCTCTTCCCAAAGCTTGTGAGGATGCGTGTGTGGAGGAGAGGGGCATCTAATGCCGTCCCTGGCTGAGACCACTGGCTGTGCGCCTCAAGGTCAAGGTCCGCATCTGCTTTTGCTCATGACAGCGTCCTCAGCTCTCCCGACGCTGACACAGAGTGGGTGCTTCATAAACCCCCTTTCCACCAGGCTGCTCCTCGAATGAATGAATGAATGAACGAATGAACAAGGGTTTGTTTTACTTCAGCAGATTCATTTCATAAATATTTATTGTGCTCCTACTATGTGCCATGTACTGTGCAGGCCCCACAGGGAAGAAAACAGACAAAAATCCCTGCTCTTGGGGGGTGTTGATGTTTTGTTGGGGGTGGGGGGGTGCAATAAATAACCAAACAGAGATATGATGTTTGATGATAAACTATGTTTGTAGTTAAAATTTTTCATTGTGGAAAATTTCAAATGTGTACAAAGTAGAGAGAATAGTAAAACAGGGACAGTCTCCCCCAAATCAACCAACTCCACCAGTTTTCACTTTTCCACCACTCGTACCGACCGGCACTGCCCAGCGGGGCTTTTTGCCGCGTGGACCGGTTCTGCATCCAGTGGCTGATGGGAGCCGGCAGCCACACGTGGCTGCTAGTGAGCACCTGCAGTGTGGCTTCCGTGGCTGACAGCGTTTAATTTGATTTTTATATAAATATTTTTATTTAAAACATCGATAGTCCTAATTATCCTTATTTTCAATTGTGATAAAATACATGTAACATAAAATTTACCATCTTAGTCACTTAAAAAAAATTTTTTTTATTAATTTAATGGAGAGGCAGATAGAAACATCAATGATGAGAGAGAATCGTTGATTGGCTGCCTCCTTCCCGCCCCCAGGAATCGAACCGTGACCACCTGGTTCATAGGTTGATGCTCAACCACTGAGCCATACCAGCTGGGCATCTTAGCCATTTCTAAGTGTGCAGCTGCTCCCACCATCCCTCTCCAGAGTGCTTTTCATTTTGTAGAACTGAAACTCTGCACCCACTATATAACCCCCACTTCCCCCCACCCCATCCCCTGGCAGCCAGCACCCTGCTTCCTCTGTGTGTGTGTGTGTGTGTGGACCTCAAAAGTAGAATCAGCCCTAATCGGTTTGGCTCAGTGGATAGAGCGTCGGCCTGCGGACTGAAGTGTCCCGGGTTCAATTCTGGTCGAGGGCATGTACCTTGGTTGCGGGCACATCCCCAGTGGGGGGGGGGGGGGGATGTGCAGGGGGCAGCTGATCGATGTTTCTCTCCCATCGATGTTTCTAACTCTCTATCCCTCTCCCTTCCTCTCTGTAAAAAATCAATAGAATATATTTTTTTAAAAAAAAAGTAGAATCAGGTAGCACTTGTCTTTTTGTAACTGGCGCATTTCACTTAGCGCGGTGTCCTCAAGGGTCACCCGCGTTGTAACCTGTGCTAGAATTCCCTCTGCATAGTGTCCCATCGTCTGTACACACCCCGTCCTGCTCATCCGTTCATCTGTGGGTGGACACGGGTTGTTTCTGCGTCTGGGCTGCTGGGAATAGCGCTGCTGTGAACATGGGCGTGCACATACCTCCTCGAGGCCCTGGTGCCTTTGGATGTGTACCCAGAAGCGGGGTTGCTGGGCCATGTGGTGATTCTATTTTTAATTTTCTGAGGAACCGCCAGACGGTCCCTGCACAGCAGCTGTGCGGTTTTGGGCTCCCACCAGCAGGGCACAGGGTTCCATGGCCCCTCATTCTCGCCACTGCTGGCGATTTTCTGTTTCATTGACAGTAGTCATCCTAATGGGCGTGAGGTGGTGTCTGTGGTTTTTAAAATTTACTTTTATTTTCAATTTTTCTTTATTTATTGATTTGAGAGAAACATCAGTTTGTTGTTCCGCTTATTTACGCGTTCATTGGTTGATTCTTGTAAGTGCCCCGACGGGGGATCGAACCTGCAACCTTGGCATATTGGGACGATGCTCTAACCAACTGAGCTACCCGGCCAGGGCCAGGGTCTGTGGTTTTGATTGCATTTTCCCTAATGACGAGTGACATTGATCATACTTTCATGTGCTTATAGCCATTTGTGTATCTTCTTGGGGGAATGTCTGTTCAAGTGCTTTGCCCTAATTTCACTTAATTAACTTGAACTTAAATGTATATGGCCACCTGTGGCTAGCGTCCTGGCCAGCATATGTCTACATGCCCCCTGCACACCCACCACTGGGATATTTTGCAGTAAATCACAGGCATTCCATCATTTTTCCCCTAAATATTTTAGGATGTATTTGTAAAAGGTAAGGGTTCTGAAGAGGGAAGAAAGAACATGGTTTCATTACTACACCTAGAATTTTTTTTAAAAAATATATTGTTTGCCCTGGCTGGTTTGGCTCACTAGATAGAGCGTCAGCCTGGGGACTGAAGGGTCCCAGGTTTGATTCCAGTCAAGGGCATGTACCAATGGGGGGTGTGCAGGAGGCAGCTTATCGATGCTTCTCTCTCATCGATGTTTCTAACTCTCTATCTCTCTCCCTTCCTCTCTGTAAAAAATCAATAAAATATATTAAAAAAATATATTATTGATTTCAGAGAGGAAGGAAGAGGGAGAAAGAGATAGAAACATCCATGATGAGAGAGAATCATTGATCGGCTGCCTCCTGCAAGTCCCCCACTGGGGATCGAGCCCACAACCCGGGCATGTGTCCTTGACTGGAATCGAACCTGGGACCTTTCAGTTCTCAGGCCCACGCTCTATCCACTGAGCCAAACCGGCTAGGGCTACACCTAGAATCTTAATCACAATCCGTTAGTATCATAAATATCCAGGCAGCGCTCATGTTATCTTTTTCAACAGTCGGGTTCATTTGTGGCCTTAAAGGCTCCCTCTGCCTGCTGGCCGCGAGCACAGGGGCGCGGGCACATTTCATCCCTGTGTGTGGCCCCTGGTTCCCCCTACCCGCTCTGTGTAGCCTTTATTATCTCACCTGAGAAATGGGGTAGTGATCGGGGGTTGGAAGGCTTCAAGAAGACTTGGTGCCGGCAGCTTAAGCCGGACCATGTGCATAACCCACGGCTGAAGCAGTAAGTCCAGGCATGCCTCATTTTATTGCGCCTCACAGATGTTGCTTTTTTTTTTTTTTTTTTTTTTTTTTTTACAAATCGGAGGCAAGATTTTCCACCAGCAAAAACATTATGACTCGTGCTTTATTGCCATATTTCATGTTGTTGGTCTGGAACCAAACCCGCAATATCTCCGAGGGAAGCCTGTATAACGAGTCTATATCACTTACAAAATACGTGAGGTTTAACAGCGTTCACGTAAAACGGGTGCGGAGCCTTTTTTTTTTTTGCCGAGGGCCATTTGGATATTTATAACATCAGTCAAAGGCCACACAAAATTACCAATTTAAAAATTAGCCTGCTAGCCCAGCCGGTGTGGCTCCATGGTTGCGCATCGATCTATGAACCAGGAGGTCACGGTTCAATTCCCGGTCAGGGCACATGCCCGGGTTGCGGGCTCGATCCCCAGGGTGGGGCATGCAGGAGGCAGCCGATCACTGATTCTCTCTCATCATTGATCTTTCTATCTCTCTCTCCCTCTCCTTTCCTCTCTGAAATCAATAAAAAAATATATTTTTTAAAAATTAGCCTGCTATAGTTGGTCAAACATTTAATTGACTCCCTCCGAATGCCTTGGCAGGGCCAGACCAAATGATTTCACGGGCCTCATACGACCCGAGGGCCGGACGTTCCCCACCCCTGGTGTAAAACAATCCTATGGGGGACATACTGTTATCACCGTTTTCCAGATGGGGAAACTGAGGACACTGAGGCCCAGAGAGGCGAAGTCAGTTGCCCAGCCTGTGTGGGGGAGCAGGGAGTTGAGCCCCCCTGACCATCACCCATCCCTGGAACCATCACCCCACGCTGGACCTCTTGGCATCATCCCAATGGGAGACAGATGCCAACCTGGGTACCCAGTTGACAGGGGGGCGTCTGAGAGGAGCCCAGGCCTGCTAATCATTATGTATTGTTCTCTTTATTGTGGAACGTTTAAAAAATATACAAAGTAGCCCTGGCTGGTGTGGCTCAGTTGGTTGAGCGTCGTCCCATCACCAAAGTTGCCAGTTGGACTCCTGGTCAGGGCACTGCCTGGGTTGCAGGCTCGATCCCCAGTAGGATGTTTCTCTTTCACATTGATGTTGTTTTTTCTCCCTCTCCCTCTCTCACCCTCTCCCTCTAAAATCAATAAAAACCTATTTGAATACATATGGTCAATTAACTAGAATGTATGATGCAGCCCCAGGTCAGTGGTCCTCAACCTTCCTAATGCCGAGACCCTTTAATACAGTTCCTCATGTTGTGGTGACCCCCAATCATAAAGTTATTTTCGTTGCTACTTCATAACTGTAATGTTGCTACTGTTAGGAATCGTCATGTAAATATCTGATATGCAGGATGTATTTTCATTGTTACAAATTGAACATAATTAAAGCATAGTGATTAATCACAAAAGCAATATGTAATTATATATGTTTTCTGATGGTCTTAGGCGACCCCTGTGAAAGGGTCATTCGACCCCCAAAGGGTCGCGACCCACAGGTTGAGAACCGCTGCCCCAGGTGCTAGTCATCCCGCTCCAACAGTTACCAACATTTTGCCGTTCATGCCTCCCCTCTCCCCGCACCCACTACCACTGGATGACGGTGACTTTTTCTTTTAGTTTTTAAGGGTGAAATTTCATGCATTATAGGGCACAAATCCTAGCTGTTAAATTTAAGTCCTTGCCCCCGACATTGCATCACAGTGGAGGTCAGGTCACTCCCCCCATCCATGTCTCTGTGTTACCACTGGAACAAACACTCACCGATAAATGGTTCTCGCGCAGTCTGGGGCCTCCTGGGACATCCCCTGTGGGTTTGGAGAGGCTGCTGGGGTCACAGCCCCTCCTGGCTGATCCCAAAGCACAGACCACGCCCCAGACTGGAGGCAGGAGGAGGGGAGATTAGGGAACCTGGCTGCGTCCTTGAAATGCCCTTGGGCGCCTGTGAGAGCCTCCAGGCCAGGGGCGTTCACCTGGAATCCAGGTGGGACCCAGGGTCTTGTGACAGCTGCTTTCTAGAGCGTTCTGGGTGAGGAGGAGGGGAAGCGGCCGGGCTCACGTTCCTCTTGTCCTGGCCACTCGCTCTTATCGCTCTGAATCTGACCATGGCAGGCATTCCTAGAGCGATAACAAAAGCCTGCAGGAGCCAGTCACCAGCTCCTCTCATCTTGACATTGTTGCCATATTTGCGTCAGATCTTGAAAGAGAAACAATGCAAAGAGCATCTTCCGTGTCATAGCGGTTGAGTGAGGGACCCCGGCTCCCAGCGCAGCCTGGCTGCTGGCAGCGGAGGGGTCTTGGGCATTTTGCTAGCTGTTCTGAGCCTCAGTCTCTCATCTACGCAATGGGGCTAACAAAAGCCCCACCTGAGATGGGTTCATGCGCAGAGTGGTTTGCTTAAAACCCGTGCCAGCACACAGTGGGCCCGCGTCAGTGACTCGGCGTCCGTTACAGCGAACCTCATTATTCACGGACTCTGCATCTGTGACTGCCTGCTCCCTAACATTGGTGACCCCCAGCTCTGCAGTGCTTCTTTCCGGGTCACTTGCAGACATGTGCAGAGCTGTGAAAAACGCACACCACGCGTGTGTCCAGCCGAGGCCTCGCCTGGTGTTCCTAAGGCCAGGGAGGCGGGATGTGCCCTGCAGGAAAGACTGTCAGCGAAGCGGCACTCAGGCCGGAGCTAGCGTGCTGTGGGCTGCGTGTTCAGTGTAAACGACCAACAATTTGTATGAAGTCAGGCGTCCTAAGACAGAGTCACAGGGAAAGCATGGGTCGGTGGAGGAAAGTGACGAGGCTTGTAGGGACCTAGTCCCTTGTGTGTCCTGGGAGCGGGGATTCGGGGTTCACGTTCAGTGTTCCTGGCAGCGTTAGAACAGAAGTCCCACGGACGCCAGAACTGGCTGGGTTTGTTAGACTGATGTGCCAGTAAATGCTGTTGTACAGTGTTATATACACTAGAGGCCCAACGCATGAAATTCTCACAAGGGTGGGCCTTCCTTCCCCCGGCTGCCGGCACCGGCTTCCCTCTGGCACCCGGGACCCGGGCTTCCCTCGCAGCCCTGGTTTCGTCTGGAAGGTTTTCCGGAAGGACATCTGGTCTAATTAGCATATTACGCTTTTATTATTATAGATTATGTACCAGGTGTATCTATCCTGTGCTATGCATGTGTACGTACGGCACAGTATGTGTGTATATATGATCATGTATAGTGCTGGTTTATGTGGTTTTAAAGTGGATTTGACCTCTCCTTTTAACCTCGTATCTTCAACCCTCCTGCTATCTCTCCTGTCCCCCATCCCGTTACTCCCCTCCCAGCGACATCTTTCTCCGTTCGCTGACTTTCTCACTCACAGCCTCTCTCTCGTTCTCTCTCCACAGCTGGCCCCTGAAAGGACACTCCCCAAGTCCCCTGCTGGGGGCCCCGCGTAGACCTGGAGCGGACACCCCCTCCTTCCCTTCATGATTCGTTTGTAGCACAGGTAACCAGCGGGAGGGGGTCCCCATGCTCCCCTAGTTCACCCTCCTGGGCCCACCTAGGCCCCTGGGCAGGGAAGGGACATTCCGTCTTGGCAGAGCCTGCAGCACCTAGTCTCCAGCCAGGCCCCTGGGCCATGTGGGCAGCTCTCCCTCCCGCCTTCCCTAGCTTCTTTGCAGACCTTGCCTTCCATCCCCCGCCGGGCCTTGTCCCCCCTCCTGTGGCTGGTAGAGAAGGGCAGGGGCTTGTAGGCCACAGACCTGGCGACACGGGAGGAAGGACAGACAAGTGGGGCTGGGACACGGAGTCAGAGATAAGCCACTGCCACTAAGTGCAGCAAAGCCGAGGAAGGGCCCGCTCTGGGAGGGGAGTGAGTGGCACGTGGGGCTCGGGGGGTGCGCACGTCCGCGTTGCCTGCCCTGTTGCAGACCTGGCTTGCCCGCTGGGCCCGTGCACTGTGTGTAAGTGTGTTCGTGTGCGTGTATGTGTGTGTGTGTGTG
>NW_005872613.1:0-6073 GCF_000147115.1 Myotis lucifugus | reverse complement strand
GTTATGTTGGGTTCATGGCAGTAACGCCGTCTTTGGGGCGGTTCGGAGAACCTCTAAGAAAAGAGGGCCCTGGGCTGCAGCGCGGAGGGACTGGGTGTGGCTTCTCTGTCCTCCGAGCATCACTGGGAAGGAAGGACGGGCAGGGAAGGCTGGGTCCGTTGCGCTGGAAGGAGAGAATGATGGATGTTCGAATGGCACTTTGGCCAGATGGACAGGGGGAAGTTTGGAGGGATGGAGGGTGTTAGGAAAGACGGAAGGCTTGGTGGGCTGGGGATGGATGGACGGATGCAGAGAACTTCCGGTCCCTCGCCTGTAGGGCGGGGCTAACGGCATCCCTCCCTGTCCCGGGGGTTGGACAAGCTAACGATTGTGCAGCACTTGGGACGGGGCCTGGAGCAATGTAAGTGCTCAGCACATGTCAGCTGCCTTCATCCTCATCCTCATGCTGGCGGGCTCAGCCTCCATTTACTCATCTGCAGAATGGGAGTGGCAGGGCCCACCTGAGGGATGCTGGGAGGATGAGCTAAGAGAGTGTGGAGTGCTTAGCACCGGGCTGCGCAGGGTCAGGCTCGCTGACATCATCACTGTTATCAGATTCTGGGGACAGAGAGTGAGAGGGGAGGAGGAAAAGGCCTGGTCTGGCAGCTCTGCAGGGAGGGCACCCCCACCCATGCCCATGGGGACAGAACCCTGACCCCCCACCTCCATCCAGGGGCCTGACCCCGGGAATGGTCCTGGTAATGCTGCTGAAATCTAACCTCTCTCCCTTGCCCTCTCCCTGCCCCGCCCGCCCCACCCAGTGGCGATGGATGATGAGGATGGGAGATGCTTACTAGACGTGATTTGGTGAGTAACTGGCTCCCCCCACCCTCCTCTTCCCTCCCCTCCCCCACCCACCCCTTGCCTCCTCAGTGCCTCTTCCCTTCTCTCTTTCAGTGACCCTCAGGCCCTCAATGACTTCTTACATGGATCCGAGAAGGTGAGTGTTGGGCAGGGAGGTGTCTGGGGCTATGGAATTGGGAACTGACATGTTCCCTGAGTCAGTAGACACCTACCCCCTGACTTCTGTGAGCTGGGCAGTGTGGTTGTGGAGGAGAGCAAAAGAGATGGCAAATCCCTGACCTCACGCCGTACACATTTCCTTGGTCAACAGAGTAACCAATAAAAGTGACAGTGGAAAGCACCGTGCAGAATAGGACGAGAAATAATAGTGTCACTTGCACAACCGTAGAGGTTTGAAAGGAAATGAATGGGGGGTGGGGGCAGGGGCTTCTTTAGCCAGTATGGTCAGGGAGAGTCACTCTAAGGAAGTGACATTGAAGGTGAACCTGAAGGTGCCGCGGTGCTCTGGGCAGCCAAGAGCAGGTACAAAGGTGGGAAAAGGTGGCATGGTTGAGGAACAGAAAGAAGGCTGGTGGGGCTGGACCGAAGGGGAGACTGGTAGGAGGTGAGAAGAGTCACCTGGTCATGCAGAGCCCGGAAGACCTGGGTCCAGGAGTTGAGGTTTTATTTTGCATGCGACAGGCAGCTCTGGCGTGTTATCAAGCAGGAGAAAGCCATATTTGATTATCACCCCAGAGAGTGGGACAGAGCAGGGGGGAGTGGAAGTCTGTTGATCCACGAGGAGTTGTATCAGTCATCTAGAGCTGCGTAACAAATCGTCCCGGCGCTTGGTGACTTAAACCAACACATTAGAGCTCTGACAGTTTGTGAGGGTCAGGAGTCAGGGAGCGGCTTAGCTGGGAGTCTGGCTCGGGGTCTCTCCGGGGGTTGCAGTTAGGTGTCGGCTGGGGCTGCTGTCGTCTGAGGGCCTGTCTGGGGCCGCAGCTCCTCACTACGGGGACATCTCCTTGGGATGCTACTTAAGTGTCCTCACGACTCGGCAGGTGGCTCCCCCAGAGCGAGGGACCCAAGGGTGGAAGCTCAGTGCCTTTTATGGCCTAGTCTCCGAAGTCACACATTGTCACTTCCGTCAGATTGTATTTGCTAGAAGGAGGTCCCACACCCGTAGGGAGGGAAAGGAGAGGCGAGTGCAATGGAGAAGCGAGTGCAATGGGATGACGAGGGCCCGGGCCCCGGGCAGGGGTGAGGAGGGCCAGGCGCTGGTGGGGTCTGGGTGGGAGGCAGTCTCCTAGACTTGATGTCAAGGAAGAGAGGTGTCTGGAATGCCTCTGGATTTTGGCCTGAGCAGCTGAGCGGGCTGTGATCCGGGTTTCTGTGATTGGGAGTTTGGCGTGGATTCCAGGGATCCAGGGAGGGCTGTTGGATATTGTCTGTGGCTCTGGAGAGACACCCGCTGGAGAGATTGGCGAGGAGGCCACCTCGGCCGTGGACAGTCACTGGGCGCTTATGGATCCAGGCTCTGTCCTAGGTCCTGAAGGCGCTCCTGAAACCAGCCCGTCCCTGCCTCCCAGAGACAGTGCCGTGCAGGGTGGGGGCCTGGCTGGGGGGCCGTGCCGGGTACTTGGAGGGACTCAGTGGGAAGGGATGAGAGTTGTTGGGAGGAGGTGGCTTATATGACAAGCCCTGAAGGATGCGTTACCAGGGGGAAAGGCAGGATTCTGTCATCACCGCAGCCATGATGTCAGGAGAGCCTTGGAAGCCAGGCTGAGGGACCCAGTGCTGGGGACGCCTTGCCCCCCCCACCTCCTCTTTGTCTTTTTGCTCTAGAGCAGGGCTGGTTTACCGTCCAGCTGACCTTTGACCTTAGGTGGGGGCGGGTCTTGTTACAGCTCGATGGTGACGACCTCCTGGATAATCCTGGGGAGGCCCAAAGTGCCTTCTATGAAGGTCCTGGGGTAAGTGCTCCGGGGCTGGGGGAGGGCGCAGGCTCCCAGTCAGCTCCCAGGCCGTCCACAGCGGCAGCCGGTGGGAGGGAGGCCCCGAAGGCAGGAGGGAGGGGTCACGTGACACTCATCCCCATGATGCCCTGTGCTGGGCGCAGGGCGGGAGGCAGTCAGAGAGCAGGGTGGGGAGGTGGGCCTCTGCTGTTGGAGCACCCTGGCTGGGCCCTGGCCTGGGGGGGGGGCTTGGGGGTCAGCGATGCAGAGCTGTTCTGGGGAGTTGAGGCAGATGCTGGCTCTGGGGTTCACCGGGGAATACTCCTCTGGGAACAGGCCCCGGAGGCCTGTCCCTGCTCAGCTGTTGGGGGGTGACCCGGTGGGGGAAAGGGATCAACTGATACGGACCTCAGTCTCCATCTGAAAAGTGGATGTGGGGTGACGGACAAAGCCCAGAGTGGGCGCCACAGTGGTCATTTATTGAGCACCTACTGTATGCCTGGCTGTGCTGGACCCATTACTGACTGTCCTTGTCTTCCTCTTCTTCCTCTCCTGCTGCTTCTGCCTCCCTCCTCCTCTCCCCTCCCCCCTTTTCCCTTCTCCCTCTTCATCATCATAACTATCACTCACTGAACATGTATTCTGTGCCAGACCCTTAAAGTAATTTTCATTCCGTTCTCACAACTATAATAATATATTCTGAATAAGTTATCTTTCGTAACATAAATGATTACATCCAGAACCCAACAAATAAACATCATTTCATGTTATTGCCTTTATAGACCTGGAACCGTGAGCCTATATTCTTACTCCGTGATCATTACTCTCATCGCTGCTGTCATTGTTCAGTGCCCACACGGTCCCTGGTTGGGCTCCAGGCACCTCCCGTACTTGATGTTGGGGAATGTCACGACCACCCTAGGGGCTCTCTGGCCAAATAGCCAATTACTGCAGGACCTTCCTGTCTGGATTCCATGCCATGAGCATAATTACTGCCTGTGGGATATTTGTTCAAACACTCACACACGTATTTATTCCCACGTGTCCTGGGTTGTGCATGGAAAGTACTTAAGAAATGTCAGAGTCCAACCAGTGTGGCTCAGTGGTTGAGCATCGACCCATGAACCAGGAGGTCACGGTTTGATTCCCAGTCAGGGCACATGCCCGGGTTGTGGGCTCGATCCCCAGTAGGGAGGTGTGCAGGAAGCAGCCGATCAGTAATGCTCACCATTATGTTGCTATCTCTCTCCCTCTCCCTTCTTTTCTCTGAAATCATTAAGAAGAAATGTGGGACTCAGCGCATGTGGCACAAACTAAGGTTTGTGTGCAGTAGCAGCTGCTGCTGTTATGTTTATGGTTATTATTTTTGTTTTTTAATCCTCACCCGAGGGTATGTTAATTGAATTTTAGAGAGAAAAACATCAATGTTAGAGAAAAACATCAATCGGTTACCTCCTATATGCGCCCCGACTGGAGATCGAACTTTATTCCAGAGAGGAAGGGAGAGGGAGAGAGAGAGATAGAAACATCAATGATGAGAGAGAATCATTGATCGGCTGCCTCCTGCATGCCCCACACTGGGGATCGAGCCTGCAACCCAGGCGTTTGCCCCAACCGAGAATCAAACCGTGATCTCCTGGTTCATAGGTTGACTCTCAACCACTGAGCCACTCCAGCTGGGCTCCATTGCTTTTTAGAGAGAGTGGAAGGGAGGGAGAGAAGCGGGGAGAGAGAGGGAGAGAAAGAGAAACATTGATGTGAGAGAGAGAGAGAGAGAGAGACATCAACTGGTTGCCTCCCAGGCATGCCCGACCAGGGGTGGGAAGCGAACTGGGAATCGAACCTGCGACCCTTCGGTGCTTGAGCCGGCGCTCTAACCATTGAGCCACCAGCCAGGGTGAACCATGATCTTTTGTCTGAAACCTTCGGGGCAGGTATTTTTCAGATTCTGGAAAGGTGATGCAGGGGAATGTGTGCTGCTCATAGCAACAGGCCACTCGTTCACCTTTCCGTGGCCAGGCTTCAGAAGGGTCCCGTCACGTGGGTAAATGATGCCTTTCCCCAAGAGCACCCATGGGTGCTGGTCAGGTTTTGCTTCCGCCACGTTATAAAAGCATCCATGTTTTTCAGAGCCTCTGGGGTTTGGGAGTTGCAGGTGAGAATCAAGGGCCTCGTAGGGCTGTTCAGTAAATGGTTTTTGTTCTACTGGTGTGTGCAGTGGGGATAGAGGCCATGTTAAGCAGGCTCCCAGCTAAGCCCTGGGGAGCTGGGAGCCCACCCGGGTCCAGCCACTTCCAGAAGGAATGTTCTCTCTGTGCCCCCTGGCACCTCGTGTCTGTTGCAGCCGTGCCCTGCGCCGGCCCTTTGCTCATCTCAGGCCTTTCCTTCCCATCTTATCTGGCCTCCAGCTCCACGTGCAGGAAGCTTCTGGCAACCACTTGAACCCGGAGCCTAGCCAGCCAGCCCCCAGCGTGGACCTAGACTTCCTGGAGGATGACATCCTGGGCTCGCCCTCCGCAGGGGGCGGCGGCGGCGGGGGCGGGGGCGCCGACCAGCCCTGCGACATCCTGCAGCAGAGCCTCCAGGAGGCCAACATCACCGAGCAGACGCTCGAAGCCGAGGCCGAGCTGGACCTGGGCCCCTTCCAGCTGCCCACGCTGCAGCCCGCAGATGGCGGGGCCGGCCAGGCGGGTGCTGCAGGGGCTGCCGCCGTGGCCTCGGGGCCCCAGGCCCTCTTCCCGGGGGGCACAGACCTGCTGGGACTACAGGCCCCGCCCACCGTGCTGACCCACCAGGCCCTGGTGCCGCCCCAGGATGTGGTCAACAAAGCCCTGAGCGTCCAGCCCTTCCTGCAGCCCGTGGGCCTGGGCAACGTGACCTTGCAGCCCATCCCGGGCCTCCAGGGCCTGCCCAACGGCAGCCCCGGGGGCGCCACGGCCGCCACCCTCGGCCTGGCACCCATCCAGGTCGTGGGCCAGCCGGTCATGGCGCTCAACCCGCCCACCTCCCAGCTCCTGGCCAAGCAGGTGCCTGTCAGTGGCTATCTGGCCTCGGCGGCCGGCCCCTCGGAACCAGTGACCTTGGCGTCGGCGGGGGTTTCGCCCCAGGGCGCCGGCCTGGTCATCCAGAAGAACCTCCCGGCCGCCGTGGCCACCACACTCAACGGGAACTCGGTGTTCGGAGGAGCAGGAGCTGCCACTGCGGCCGCCACCGGGGCCCCCTCAGGGCAGCCGCTGGTCGTGGCCCCCGGCCTCGGGGTCCCCGCGCCCAACGTGATCCTGCACCGCACGCCC
>NW_005872612.1:10097-50631 GCF_000147115.1 Myotis lucifugus | reverse complement strand
CCTAAAGTTTTATAAATGACACAGTGATCCTGAAATGAATGGATATAACCACATCCAGTGATACAAAGAAAAAATACAGGCTTTTCCACAATCACCACCAAATGCCATGTAAGAGGTATCTATCCCTAAACAGGTAACAACTATTGTTATATCAGTACATGTAAGTCATAGCTATAATTCTATCATGAAGAGTAATTGCTTATAAGATGCTTATCCTTTACACTGACAGCAAATTTATAAAAATATTGAATACAACTGTAAAACATACACAGCACTGAGATGCAACCACATCATTACTGACTGACAGAAAATGATGGTCCTCAGTAAATGATAACAAAGTATTAATTTTGTGGACTTAAATTATGTTTCCAATTAATAGCTGTGTGTGGGCTCAACCATTAGCTAAAATCTATCCTTTAGGCATGAATGTTTGTGGGATTCATAAGAAGGCTCATGATTATTGCAGGTTCATATGATTATTATGGTATTATATAGATTTAATATCTTTATATTATGACATAAGTATAATCACTTTATATATTTATATACATTGTTAAAATATTAATACCAGCTTAAATATAAATATTGTAAACTTGTAAAAATTTAGTTTAAGCATTTTTTAACATAAGCATTCAAAAAAATATATATCCTTATCCAAAAAGTTGAACAAAGAGAAACAAGAGTAGAGGGTTACTTTTCTTAAGACTGACTATATATAAAGTGGCTTCCTGGAATGCTCTTCCAGAAACTGGCTACACCTGAGTTCAGTTCATTTTGATAAAGTGTGAAATGGTAGCTATGCCAATTGGTTCTGCCATGTTGTACAGTTGAAACTAACCTCTGATCATACCAGAGAGTGGATGGTGTGCTATGAGCCATTATTACAATGAAACAGAGATACAGATCCAGGTTCTGACATATGTCAATTACTCTAGGGGAGAAGCTGATATGTCCCCTCATCATGGTGCTTAAATGTAAAACAACCTAAGGCAGGATCCCTCATTAGAATCTGATGTCTGGTTCTGTTATATCCCAATAAGCTGCCTCTCAGAAATTCAAGGAGAATCTGATTGTCTGTGCCTACTTGTCTCTGAGCATCACCCCCAGAAGGCCTTGTGTGTGCATTGTTGGAATAGGTACTTTTATTTGCTTGACCACTGTTTCAGCAATTAGCATGTATTTCTAGACATGAGTCAAAGATCAGAGACCAGTGACTCATCCTGGGTGTGGGAGATATTTGCTTGGCATGGCATAGCCAGGCATTTTCAAGGATTAGCATGATTGATCATTGATTGGTCATGCAAACCAACCTTTTAAAACTCAATGAATGTATAAGGTGGAGTGGTTAGAGTCCCCAAGATAACAGTGCATAGCTATTATTGGTGATCTTGGAGATGTTACACAAGATAAAATGGATCTCCACCAAGAAAATAGCTAAAATGGACCCTTTTATGAATACACTAGAGGCCCGGTGCATGGATTCATGCCTGGTCTGCAGGGATCAGGTTGAAACTGGCTCTCTGACATCCCCTGAGGGGTCCCGGATTGCAATAGGGTTCAGGCCAGGCCGAGGGATCCCACCAGTGCATGATGGGGGCTGGGGAGGAACCACGGGAGGGCTCCAGGGCATTTCTGGCCCATCTCACCCAGTCCCCATCGGCTGGACCCCAGCAGCAAGCTAAGCTACCGGTCAGAGCATCTGTCCCCTGGTGGTCAGTAGTGACTGGTCAAATGGTAGAACAGTTGGACACTTAGCATATTAGGCTTTTATTATATAGAATTTTTGAAATGGATAATAAGTAGTGTACCCTGAAAAAGGTATATTTATGTGAAGTATATCATATGTTCTTATTTAAGCAAGGCTAACAAATGGGTTACTTCTATGACCCTCATTCTGTGACTGGGTCAGTCTCAGAAGGCATAGTGTTGTTTAGGTTCTCCAAGCACAGAATGACTGCAAACTAGGAGGAAGGTGGCTCAAAGGACATCACCCATGTGAGGTCTCCTTGGTGAAGAGATAATTCCTGTAACTGCAAGTAAGCCTCTCTTTTGTTCCTACCAGAATCTTCTCCTTGGTCAGTGTCTAAGAGGATGAACCACCTTGAAGATTGTATTCTCCAGATATCCCTGCTGGATGGTTTTGATTTGGGTTCATTCAATGAAAATCACCAGTAGGAGGTGAGGAGAGACAGAAGAGGATTAAACAATCCTTGTTCCTTGTTCCTTCAGCAAAGCTACATCTTTGCTATTAGCTACATCCTCACATGACTACAGTGGCCTCTTCCAAACTTTCTACCCTCAGTGGACTCTGGTCATTCTATTTCCTTCCATCATCTCTTTAGCTTTTAAGTGGTCAGTAGTTCCCTCTGTTGCTAATCTCTCTGAGTGTCCACCCTCTTTTGTTTGTTCTCATAATGCTACTCACACCTCTGTTAAGTGGGCTTTAAAATGTTTTTATTGTTTTGTTTGGAAAGACAAAAGAAACATCTTTCTTTTGTTTCCTCTTGTTAAACATTTTAATCTTTACCGTCCATATGTTAGGTTAAAAGGAGTACACAATGGGGATTTGTTTTGGCCATGGGATTAGATTGATTAGTATAAACTGAATAACAGTGCCACAAAAACTAAACAAAAACAGAAGAATTACTAGAAACTTATGAATATTCATAAAGAATTTAAATTTCTGCTTAAATTTCAAGAAAAAAATAATAACTTGATGAAAATTTACCATAAGCTAGGACCAATAAAGATCAGTTTTGTCTTCTAGTATAGTTTCTAAATAATGTCATAATAAGCAAAGTGAAATTTTGCTAATTGTCAATTAAATGCATTGCCATATGTGTAAGAAAATAAGATAGCAAAAAATTGATCAACATATAATTTGATGTGAAAATGCAATGGTCCACTATGGTCAAATATTCAAAACAGAGTGACTAACACAGTAATATGTTGGAAGAAGGCTAAATTGTCACCATTAGAGATCTGGACAAATGCAATGCTACAAACTACAAAAAGGTAACTTTAACATTGACCATTGCTTTTATGGAAACTCATAGGGCAATGATGCATTACTTTCTGGGACCCTAGTAAGTACTGATAAAGGGGAATTAAATATTCACATTAGAGTCTATGAAATATACTTTCACATGATGCTTGCCATTTGCTTCTCTCATAGCTTCATCCAAAGTTATTAAATTTTAAATTTGCACTAGGATGTTTTATATGTAGTGCATTTATAGCCTCTGATTTATATAGTACTTTTCTTCTATACAGTCATTATATCCTCATTCTCCAATTCAATTGTGCTTATGGTTAAATATAGCAAGCAATATATGTGTGTGCCTATAATATATAATATTATGTAATTTTTTTCTTGATTTTTTTGTAGGACATATTTTCTGAGAATGCAATCACAAAATGACTTGAGATATGAGATTTGTGTCAGGAATATGGTATGTTTCAAAATTGTCTCTAAATAGCAATGGTTATGAAGCAGATGGCCTAATCTATATGAAGTCCCATTCTATGTGCACTTAACTTACATAAAGTCAACTATATGTGCTTTGCAAAGAGAGAGAGAAAATAAATAAAAATTGAAACTGTGGAGACCATTCTGTCTGCTGTTCCTCTCTTCCTGAATGAGGCTTACTGGAGATATTCTAATTTGCCTTCCTCTAACTCATCTCAGTTTCTTCTCCATTATATTTTTTTTCAGGTTCCATGGATTATATAGGCAGAAGAATGCCTAGAACATTTTTCTTTTAGAATTAAACTTGAAGATTGTCCCCACAAATTCTTGTTGGGAGATAATTACTAATGAGTAATAAACATTATCATTGACTGAGGTTTAGCATTTAGTAGGCACTTAGTTAATATCTAGTATATTTGAAAAGAAGAAATAAGTCTCAATTATTCCCTCTGTGCTTTATACATCTTCCAGCTGCTGGACAAGACATACTTGCTTATTGACGACAGGTACCTATTCTTTCATGAAATAGTCTAGGTTACAGTGGTTCTCAACCTTCCTAATGCCGCGACCCTTTAACACAGTTCCTCATGTTGTGGTGACCCCCAATTTCATTGTTACAAATTGAACATAATTAAAGCATAGTGATTAATCACAAAAACAATACGTAATTATATATGTGTTTTCCGATGGTCTTAGGCGACCCCTGTGAAAGGGTCGTTCGACCCCCAAAGGGGTTCAACCCACAGGTTGAGAACCGCTGGTCTAGAAAGTACTTAGAATTATAGTCTCATACTGTATGAATAATTTTTAAAGGTTGAATTTGCTACATTCCTTGAAAGCCCACTTTCTCAATGTCTTAAAGGTCACTAGCCTATTTTTTTTTCTCACTCAGTCACCATGTGAAAAATACTCTTTCATAGAAGCACCATTTTTCTTTTCTTTTTCTTTTTTTTTTCTGATTTGCCTACCATCTTACATGAGATGAAAAGAGAGTGTGTGGGATGTAGGAGACAAAACAATTGAGATGTTCTTTCCTTGGACAATCTAATTTTCTCACTTATGACTCATAAAAATAGAAAACCCACTTGCCACCACCACTCACTACTCCTTTTGTATTTTTCCAGAGTCATTAATGGAGCAATTAGAAATTGACTTAAAGATGCAGTAGAGGTTTAGTTATTTGGGAAAAATAATATTCAATATATTTTCCTTTTTTGCTATTTTGTTTTAGTTAAAAATAAGATGCCAACTATTTAATATGACGTATTACGGTATTTCATAGGCTAAATCAAACAGACATAATGTGTACTATTTAATTTTACTATTTCTAAGAAGCCTCCTCTTGATAAGCATATGGATATCTGAGGCATATGAATATTATTGTCTAGTTTGAATAACTATGGTGTTCAAGTGAGTAGTAACTGAGTAAATCAGAAAGTGTTTTATTAGGATAAGTAGCCATACTACTTTTATCACCAATGCTAGGCAAGCATACAGGGACAAATGAAGAGATCCAAGAATGTCTTGTCCTCAAAATATACTTCTTCCCTTTCCCCATGAATTTAGGTGACTAAAATGCACTTAGGTTCTCAGACACTCTCCAACACCACTACTATCAGAGAGACATACAGAATCAGGGAGTCTAATTTTTATGTGCTTTGGTTTTTACTTTGTTTTTCTATATCTGCTACATTTTCTTTCAGTTTCCAGGGTAGCACTGTGAGAACATTCTTCTCTCACAATTGGCTCCACCAGAGTTTCACCTAACAGTGAGTGTGGGGGACTCTTTTGCTGGGTAGGGTTATATTCTATGCTAATGGGTTTTTGAATATCTCATGTACAAAACAGCATCTGTAAGAAAAGAGGAAAGACTGGAATTTCGATTTTGACTTTCTGAACCTTGAACTGTCCCTTGTTCAGCCCTCCCAAACTCCCGTGGGCTATATGGGTCACGATGCCACATACTGTCACAATGATATCGCAACAGGAAGACACTTGTAAGGAAACCCGCACTGGTGTGAGAGCCTCCGCTGTCAAATGACAAGCTAAAAAGTGAACAGTGCACTCAAGATTTTCTTTTCTTTCCTGTTTTTTTTTAAACTCAGCAAAAGGCAGACATTTGTCAAGTATGCATTACAAATACTGGATACAGAAAAAAAGACAAGTGAGAATTTGTTTCACTGTTTATGAACTCCCCAGCCTATTATTAAAAGAAGGAAAAAAATGGCAAGATGAAAGGGCATTGCTTCTAAAGGAAAAGATAAATCAATGGCATCTCTCCTAAAAGAAATATTCCCAACTAGGGGTGAATTCAAAATGAATACATTGCTATAGGAAAACAAGGCAAAAAACAACAGCAACAAAAATAAAAAATACAGTGGTAGTGCAATTGGAAAGATCTTATCTTAGAAGAAAAGACAAGGGGCACTCTTTGAATATAGTGATATCATTAGCATAGGAAATGTCTTCTTCCTTAGAATTTGTTGCCAACTGGTATTTTAAATTGGGTTAGCATATTAGTAAGAGGCTCTGGATTTCAATTCTAGTTTTAGGATGTAATACCAGAGTAAGAGTGAACTGGTAATTTATTTTTTCATGGGCAAAATGGGGATAATGATCATGTTTTCTCACATTATTTTTATAAGAATTAATCTCTTTGGCATTAGTAACTGTTTGCATGTTCTTAGAGTTTAATTAGCTTATCTTTCCATATATGATCCCAGTTAAGAAATCCTTAAAGATAACAAGCCTTTCTATCAAATGAACTAATCAGAGAAAAGTAATAACTCTGGCAGGCCCTAATTTCAGATCTTTCTAATAAAGTTAGCTGCTCATTGTCTAAGATCAAAAGCCTCACCCTGAAGCTTAATGTCTGTAAGTTATAAAATGGCATAAACTCCAGGTCTTTCTAAAAATGACTCCATAGATCTCTTCAAGGAGGAAAAAGCTGGTTATGAGAAGTAAGAAGTAGAGAGGAAGAAGGAGGAAAGTATTCCTGGGAGCAGAGCTCCAGATATGCAGGAGAAAGAAATGGACTCTATTCTATTTTCCAGAATCCTCTGTGTGGTTTATTCACTGGATGATGCCAGTGGTTGAGCTATTCTTAGCACTTTCTCTCTTTTTGCTACATCAACATGACAGTATTATGAGCTTACCTTGTATATTGCCATGAAAAGGAGGTATAATTCACATGAGTGAAATCTTATGAGCCAATTTATTCAGCGCCCTGATTACTAAAACATTTAACAAAAAAAATTCTTATCTACATATATAAAAGCCTAATATGCAAAGTGTCCTCTCAGTTCAACTGACCGGGAGTTCAATCGCTCGCTATGATGTGTGCTGACCACCAGGGGGTGGTGTGAAATTAAGGAAGGTCCTGGCCGGCAGCCGGGGAAGGGAGGCCCTGGCCAGCAGCCTGCAGCCACTAGGGACCCCACCAGCGCACAAATTTTGTGCACCGGGCCTCTAGTAAAATACACATGGGTTTTACCATACGAATATACCCAATAAAATATTTTGAAATGAGCTCTTCTACAGAAAAGTTTTATTCTATTTATTGTAGTCTTGATACTTTGTAAGATTCTTTGGGAAGAGAAAGTCCCCATGGCCAAAGAAATAGATTTGAGTATAGTGTTTTTTTGTTTTTATTATTACTACTAGAGGCCTGATGCATGAAAATTCATGCAAGAGTAGACCTTCCTTCCCCCCGCTGCTGGCATTGGCTTCCCTCCAGCACCCGGGTCCCAGGCTGCTTCCCTCCTCCAGCCGACCACAGGCACCCAGGATCCAGGCTGACTTCCCTTGGGCCACCCACAGGCACCTGGGACCTGGGCTGGCTTCTATTGGGCTGCCCGCAGGCACCTGGGACCCTGGCTGGCTTCCCTTCAGCTGCCCACGGGCACCCGGTACCCCAGCTAGCTTCCCTCCAGCCCCAGCTTCGTCAGGAAGGATGTCTGGAATGACATCTGGAAGACATCCAGTCTAATTAGCATATTACCCTTTTATTATTATAGATTATTATTTTATTTTAGCTTTAGATACCATACTGTGCCCATTAGTGACTTCTTGGAAGAAAAACCTTCCTGAGAAACAAAATGTTCTAAAACAGAATCCATTTTTTAATACTGTCTTTCAACATACAATAGCTATTAAATCTACCTACTGACATTAGAATCTTCTGCACCTTGGAATCAGCTGTCTCATCATTACTTGCTGTCTCTTATTCTCTGACAGTTGTTTTGAATTGATTTTTACCATATTTTACTCAAGAAGACACATAACATCACCTCTTCCATAATTCTATTATTTCTTATATGGGAAAGGAATTGTCATTAATAAAGGGAAGGAAAGATGAATACACTGTTCTTTTGTTATAGGGGAAACAATACAAAGGAAATAGAAATTCATTTTAATTTTGTCCCTTATTTGAGTTTGTTTTTCAGATCCAGTTTTATCAGGAGTAAATTATTTAGGAATGTCATATAAATGTTTAACTTTAAGAGTAAAATAGTAATAGTGAATTTTTTTTTTTTACAAATATTCTGGACGGAAAGAAATTGTAATATGGGAGGGGAAATTACAAAGGAAGTAGCCAGGACATAGAGATAGCTCTAACTTACATATTTATTAATCCATTTATCAGCTCACTAACCCATCAAACACTTATTAAGCAACTACTCTATGCAAGATATATTTATACCTTGTTGAAAATACTTTTAAGAGGCAGCCAGTCCAATGAGAGGGGAAGGAAAATGTTTGAATAATATGTATAGTTTGATTAATTAAGTCATTCATTCCTTAATTCAAAAAATATTTTCTAATTCCCTAAAATATGAATCACATATAAACATTAGGAAAACATGGGATTTTACAGACTTCCCATAGAGCACACAGAGAATGTATTGAAAGCAGTGAGTATGGGAAGAGAAATCAGTTATAAGCCCATGGGTATCAAGGCTTCCTCCAACTTGTGTGGAGCCTTAAACTTATATTAGTGAGGGAAGGGGACAATTTAAGAAAAAAAAAAAGGCAAAATTAAACCCATAGGTAAATATTTATTTCAACCTAGGGGCTTGGTGCATGAAAATTTGTGCACTCGTGGGGGGGGTCCCTCAGTTTGGCCTGTGCCCTTTTGCAGCCCGGGACCCCACGGGGGATGTCCAATTGACAGCTTAGGCCTGCTTCCTGGGGAATCGGGCCTAATCTAGTAGTCAGACATTCCTCTGGCAGACCGGGAGACCTCAGGGGATATCCAACTGACGGCTTAGGCCCACTCCCATAGGAGCCGTTAGTTAGACATCCTTAGCACTGCCACAGAGGCGGGAGAGGCTCTCACAACCACCGCTGCACTGGCCAGCCATGAGCCAGCTTCTGGCTAAGCGGCGCTCCCCCTGTGGAAGCGCACTGACCACCAGGGGGAAGCTCCTGCCTTGAGCATCTGGCCCCTGGTGGTCAGTGCGTATCATAGCGACTGGTCATTCCAGGTTGTTCAGCTGTTAGGGTGAATTTGCATATTACCCTTTTATTATATAGGATATGAAGTCACAAATTACAAATCTTAGAAAGTTGACATTATACACAAACATCAGACAATATATAAAAGTAAGATACTATTTATATAAACTAACTCACTGACACTCCCTATAATATTTTTTCTTAAATCTTATTAATTTTTTTGAATGACTCTATTTTTCTATAGAGAAAATAGAAAGATATTTCAGTCTTTCCTCTGGTGATCAAAATTTGATTTACTCTCTTTTTAAATTAATGATTCAAAAAATACTTAAGCTTAGTAACTCATTGGTAATGCCATAAAAGTTCTTTCAGTTTGATATAAAATTTGGTGATATCTCTATCAAATTTATTTCACATCTAAAGGAAATAGCATTTCAAGTTTGTTCGTTTGGGGTTTTTTTGCATAGTGGCGGAAGTGAAATTCTATTTAAATTATTGTTATGAATCTATTAGTCCTGGATGTCTCTGCTATCATGGTCCGTTTTGTGTTTTATGTTATCTTCATTGTTAACAGTATTTAGTATTAATCACCTAGCTAGATTAAAAAAATGCCCATAAGCACATGAAACCAAGCCACTTAGATGTGGCTCAGTGGTTGAGCATTGACGTATGAACCAATTCATATGTCAAGGTTCCATTCCAGGTCAGGGCACATTCCTGGGTTGCAGGCTCGATCCACAGTGTGGGACATGCAGGAGGCAGCCAAGCAGTGATTCTCTCTCATCATTGATGTTTCTATCTCTCCCTCTCTTTTCCTCTCTGAAATCAATAAAAATAAGAAAATAATAAATAAATAAATAACCAAGCCACTTAGGAAATGTGAAAGAGAAACTGAGGGAGAAAGAGAGAGAATGTTAAACAGATTATGGTTCACACAGCTTCCTCTTGGAGATTTTACATAAACACAGGAACACAATGCCATGGTCCTTCCCCGGGCCTTTGAAGGAGCCTGGGTATGTGGAAAGGAGCTCTTTTATGAAAATCTGTATCTGTTTGAGAGCTGTCACAGTCGAAGAAATGCATGAAGTTTTAAACTGACATGATGGCAGGGATGTACTAATTTGAGGAATATGAAGGAGGAAAAATCTATAAGTAATTACATGATGGAGATGAGTGTTTAATTTTCCCCACCTAGTGCTGTCTGTTCTTTTCTCATATCACCAATTTATATAATTACAGGTCTGTGCATACTTGTAACAGGTACTACTTGTTCAACCTGGAAGAGGCTGGAGAGGAGAAATTACAACCTAAGCAAGCCCTGGATCCAATAACTAAAGAGGAAAGTTAGGCTGGAAGCAGAGTTTTGGCCACAAGAACAAAAGAATCCTTTAAGTGCCTGGCCAGTGTAGCTCAGTGGTTGATCATTGACCCATGAACCAGGAGCTTAGGGCTCGATTCCTGGCCAAGGCACATGCCTGGGTTGCAGGCTGGATCCCCAGTAGGAGGCCGGCAGGAAGCAGCTTATCAATGTTTCTCTTGTATCACTGATATTTCTATCTCTATCCCTCTCCCTTCCTCTCTCTAAAATCAATAAAACATATTTTAAAAAAAGAATCCCTTAAGAGGGAAATATGGCTTCCAGTAATATGCAGATAGATAGTACACACTAGATGGTAATCACAAATAAAGGCTGTAATCTATTGGGCTTATAAATACAAGGGTGGGAAAAGTAGGTTTCCAGGGGTTTGTATGGAAAACAATGCGATAATTGATAAATAATAATCTATAATAATAATAAAAGCGTAATATGCTAATTAGACCAGACAATCTTCTGGACAAAGCCAGGGCTGTGAGGGAAGCCTGAGTCCCGGGTGCCAGAGGGAAGCTGGTGCTGGCAGCCAGGGGAAGGAAGGCCTATTCTTGCACAAATTTCGTGCATTGGGCCTCTAGTACAAGAATCAACTCTTACGTCTCATAACTGTAAACCTACTTTTGCCCACCCCTGTATATAAACATATAAATACAATCTAAAAGGTAAAGAGGTTTCCTGAAGCCAGAGGACCTAGTGTTGGATGCTTCCAGAGAGCATCTGAAAAGGAAGCCTAGAGGAGGTGAAGGTTGGGCTAAATCATGAGATAACCCAAGAACTTAGCCATGTGGTGAAAGTAGAGAACATTTGAGGAAAGAGAATGAACTAAGCAAGGCTCTCATCAAATGCTTAAAAGGGTATGTTACCCGATGAAGATTCCTGGTGTAGGTTTCTATTTCTGACACTACTGCAGGTTAGGTGTTTCTCAGTGAAGCACTAAAATACTACAGAAGCCAAAAATAAGTATGAAAATGTGATACTGTTCTGGCACAAGAGACAGTTGCCAAAACAAAGTGAAAGCAAGATGCAAAGCGACTGGGACACGGAAGCTCTATGGGTGGGTGTGGAAATCCCTGCAACCACTATAGACATCTACTAAGTATGCTTCTTAGTAGATTTGAAGGTGCACATGCTCTATGGTCCAGCAATTCCACTCCCAGCTACTCTGTTTCATTGATTTCAAAACACCTTTTTTTCCACAGTTTACTGTTTCCATAATGAAATGCATTCTAAACTAGCATGTGATAATATATGCATTTAATTGGAAAATGTTCTTTCTTAGTTGTTCACACAATGGGTATGTGCCTTACTATTGATGGCATCTTAGACTTAATGACACATGATGTGCTAACCCTAGAGGAACTCTTGTACGTGTGCTTTTGACAACATATACTGAGGTGTTCATTGAAGTGTTTTGCACAACAAAAGCCTAGAAATGATCCAATTGCCCATGAATGACAGAAAGAATAGATACATTGTGATATGTTCAAAGCAGCAGATGTGAATGCACTGAAGTAATACACATCAATTTAGATACATTCCAAATAGCTATTGTTCAAAAGAAGCAAGTGACAGCAGAACACACATGGATTAATTCATTAAACAAAGTAAATTTTCAAAGTCAATGATACATATATGGATGGTCGCACTGTAAACTGAAACAAGAAAATTATTAATGAAAAATTCAGGGAGCTTCTGAATCCCTGGTAATTAGCTATTTCTTAAGCTGGGGGATAGGCAGATATTATATATATATATATCCTGAAATATACTCATACAATTAATATATTCTTTTCTTTTTTAAAAAAATATATTTTATTGAATTTTTACAGAGAGGAAGGGAGAGAGATAGAGAGTTAGAAACATCGATGAGAGAGAAACATCGATCAGCTGCCTCCTGCACATCTCCCACTGGGGATGTGCCCGCAACCCAGGTACATGCCCTTGACCGGAATTGAACCTGGGACCTTTCAGTCCGCAGGCCGACGCTCTATCCACTGAGCCAAACCGGTTTCGGCTATATTCTTTTCTTTATATTTTACATTAAAATATATTTTTAAAACTGATATAAACTTAAAGAGATTTGGGCTTAATCTCTCAGCAATTTATCAGACAAAGGAGAGCAAGAAGCTTGGTATGAAATTCCACTGTAAGAACTGAAGCGCTCCAGTATCCATAGTAATCCAGAACATGTACTCACACTGGGCAAGATAGTCCATTGAAGGCTAATAATTAACTGGCAATATTGGCCCATTTAAAAATGCAAAAACTAAGGTATACCATCATTATATAAATGCCTCAGTTTTTTTTTAATTAATTAGTGGTAGAGCTGGAATCAAATTCACTTCCCTGACCACAAACCCAGGTTCTACAACTTTACATGGTTAAGAGGCCCAAAAATGTGTTGGCAGGTTTGGATATAGGGTATAGGGTATAGAACACTGTTCACTAGGTAGATTGCAGATGGCTGAAGTAGGAGCCAATGTCTATTATACTCCATTTTCAAACAGCATTGTTTTCCTGTTAGCTCCATTTTTTAAGGATTATGTTGGTTCAAATAAAATAAATGCAATTGAAATTCAGTAATTTAAGCAACACAGAGTTGTCCCTACTGTAATCCCAAGGGCATAATGCATGCAAGGGGATACTCTTTTCAATAAAACACTAGCTCTGCTATCCAGTAGGGAAACATGTACTTCCATTCCTGTTAAGCTATAAGAGAAATTGATTACTGCCATGAAAATGGCATTTTTAATGGCCATTTCTTGCTTTTATTAGGTGTTTCAAGGGTGGGCCAGATAGCATTTACACCTTAAGAAATGTGACATATAGCAAAATGTAGAAGGGTAGACAGAGCTCAAGGAAAAGTACACAGGAATAAACTCACAAACAAGCAGCCAGTCTTTGGCTCATCTGTACTACAGAAGCCCACTTCATTTCTGGGGGGCCATGCAGAAGGCAATGGTGAGAAAATTTCACACTAAGAATCAGCCCCCTATGCAAGCAGGAGGAAAAAATTCAATGGTATGATATCATAAATGGTAGGGATAAGCTTGAAAATACAGACCAACCAAGTAATAAGAAAATCATTTAATTAATCTAAAGAAAAACACAAAACTCCCCAAATCTTTCATAAAAGTTGTGACTACAAATTATTGGGACCAGTTCCAAAATTTCCATGTGGCACACAGAGTGTATATGTTCTTTACAGTGCAGAGTAGGAATATCAGTTGTTCATATTTTTAAAAGGCAGTGTGGATCCTCTGAACTCCCATTCTTCCTTTCTCTTACCCTTTCAGCTGCTAATGAGCATCTGAGCAAATATTATATATGACTAAAAGGCACCCTTGCTAACGTTACTTAATCTTTCAAGGTAATTGTGATCTTTAAAAGACATTGCTCTAGTGCAGCGGTTCTCAACCTGTGGGTCGCGACCCTTTTGGGGGTCGAACGACCCTTTCACAGGGGTCACCTAAGACCATCGGAAAACACATATATAATTACATATTGTTTTTGTGATTAATCACTACGCTTTAATTATGTTCAATTTGTAACAATGAAATTGGGGGTCACCATAACATGAAGAACTGTATTAAAGGGTCGTGGCATTAGGAAGGTTGAGAACCACTGCTCTAGTGTTTGTTTCTTTCATTTAATAATAATTAACTTCCCCTCGAAGTGTCCCTTTCAAACTTCTAGCAGGATAAATCCATGTCTCTCCATTTTAGATCTGTTTCTAAGAGTGAATGAACAACTCATTTTTATTGGATCCTAATAAATCACATGGCAGGAGATTTCCTTCCTGTCATTGCTATCAAATTCTTAGAAGAAAAGTATATCTCCTTTTCAATGTGATAAATAAAGCACTTCTAGGCCCTCGGAGCAACTCTGTACCCCAGCGTGTTTGTTGGTGCTCTGGGAATTTCCTTTTCTTCTTCCTGACTAAAGACTTGGGACCACACCAATTCACAGCACCTACTTTGTCCTGCCGTAATTAAAAGTGTGAAGGCTTCTCCTCTGAAAGCCAGGGGGGTTGTACATATTAATGAGAGCCAGGATCTCTTTGGATATCAGCTTATAATTACACAGCTTATTGTGATGATGGCAACTGTGAAGACTACTTACTGACACTTTCCAAAGAGGCTTATGGGATTTCAGGGCTAATTTAATTCGACCTTCACTTTATTATGCCATCAACCATGTTCTGACCCTTATCTGTAAGTAGTCCATTGGTATTCCAGCACACCTGCTATAAATTAGGGGTATGAAAATGAAGAGTTTAAACTGGAGATGGGAAATATGGATAGCAGGACTGTAAAAACGGTGCAGCCTCTTTGGAAAACAATTTGGCAGTTCCTCAAAAGGTAAACATAGAGATTCTATGTGACCCAGTAGTTGGACTGTCAGGTATATGCACAGAAGAAATCAAAATGTGTCCACACAAAAATGGAGTTCCATAGTAGAAATATGCACATTAGCCAAAAAGTAGAAAAAAATCCAAATGCCCATTGGCTGATCAAAGGGTAAACAAAATGAGGTGTATCCATTCAATGGGCTGTTACTAGGCAATACAAAGGAATAAAATACTCATACATGCTATAATATGCACCTTGAAAACATAATGCTAAGTGAAAGATATCAAAAGGGTACATTTTGTATGATTCTATTTATATAAAATGTCAATAATAGGCAAATATATAGAGCCAGAAATTAGACTTGTGGTCGACTAGGGTTAGGAGTCTGCGGGAGTGGGGGGAAGGGGGAAGGTGACTGCTAATGCGTACAGAGTTTCTTTCTGAAGATGATAAAAATATTCTTAAGTTAGGTTGTAGTGATGGCTATGTCACTCTATGAATGTATTAAAACCACATATTGCACACGTTAAATGGATGAATTTTATGGTATGTCAATTGCATCTCAATTTACTTATTTTTTTATAGTGGGAATAGCACAGCGCAAAAACAGTTGGGACATGTGTAGCATCAAATGTTTCTTTGGTTTTATCTGTTCGTAGACAAGCTCCACAGGAAATGAGTCTAAGAATTCCTGTATTCACTCCATTTTTCTAATTAACTCTTCCTTTCACCTTCGTAAGTGAGGCATCATTTCCCTCTGCCACTGCTTCTTTCAAAAGCCCCTGTTATGAAATTTCAGGATTTCGTTTTAGAGAAGCAGAAATAAATAGCCGAAAGTGGCTCTCTATTTCATAGTACTCCTGCTGCATCAACCGACTTCTGTCCAAGGGTTAGCAAGCTCTGGGGTAAAGGCTATTTCTTTGCATTCAGAACATGACAGATTTTACCCAATGGCTTATTCCAATGCCATCTTTTGAGGGATTATGTTTTACTACTAGCAGATAATAGAGTTTCTTTTCTCTGTCTTTCCGTCTGACCCCAACTTCCTCTGAGTTTTATTGCTGACCAACAGCAGTCTCTATAGTTTTAAAACTAGCACACTGTGAGTCAGCATGGCTTTGTGTCCTGGCTACAGAGCCTTCTAGGAAATTCAGTTTTCTCAGGGTTTTTATTGACCCAGCTCTATCTTTCAAAATAACAATAAAGTAAAATTGAGTGCAGGGCCATAGGTTTTGAAGACACAGACACAGAAACCTTCTGATTTTTTTCTTCTTAGATTTTTGGAAACAAAATTGAACATGGGAGGAAATAACTGTAATCTTCTGGGGGCACAACTAATAAAATAACTTCTTATTACAGGGGCATAGAAGCCAACCCGCGTGCAAGATGGGAGAACCTGCAACGTTTGGAAACATCTTTTCTCGTTTTCTTTAAAATATTTGTAATGTTAGCTGCTGTTTAAACCATATAAAATCTAGTTGCATGATTTTTTTGCTCAGCACTGTCAAACTTGCAATAGCTAACCTGGCATCACCAGTAAAAATAAAAGTAGATCCAGCTTACTTTTTAATAGGCATTCCTTTTAAATGTTCACCAATATTTTTGGTCTAAGTGAGGGGAAAAAGGCCAAAGTATAGTATTAACTGCTCAGAAATAAGGCACATTTGCCTATTTCCCTAATTGAGAGGCTATTATTCCATTTGGGGGGGGGTTAGAAATTAACAACGTAAACATTTTTGACTCATGGAGCATAAAGCCAAATTGTTCCTAACTCTATATTAAAATATCCATGGACATAGATTCCATGATTGTTTCCAAGTGTTTTCCTTCCTCTCCTCCTTCTCTCTCACTGCAGGATCTTGCATCCAGACTACTGTTGTGTGACTTGCAGAACATCTCTGTAGGAGGAGCACCTTTCTGTGTCCTATGAACGCCAGGCTTGTTCACGTGACATGCGTTGGCCAATGCAATGGATAGAGTAACATATGCAGAAAATTTAAGAGCCATCTCATGGTTCTGACATTTCTCTTTTCCCTCTAATTCAAGAACTATGGTACAATGGGCTAAGTTGCTATTTCTATGGAGGAGTACCAGAAGCTAACCAAAAAGGACTCCCTACTCTCAGGATTGAAAGCCCCCTAAACATCTGCACAACAGGATCTCAGAATTGCCTTGGGACAGGAGCTATGGTATGCCTCCCATTATCCAGCTTTCTGAATAGGAGTGGCAACTGTGCTTGTTCTGCCTTTTACCTACCATTCTACATTGAGCAGGTTTTGGGGGAGGGAACAGGTAAGTTTCCTTTATGGCTAAACAATGTCTACATCAATAGGATTCTTATCTGCATTTGATGTAGAAACTACCACAGATTCTGGACTTTGAGTCTAATGCTATGACTGGATGAAGTCTTTAGGACATATTCCTTTGGAAATAAATGAGTGCATTTTATGTCCAGGAGTAAAGGAATCTGTAACAAAAAGAGGTGGACATTACTAGATTACACTATTATTATTTTCAATTACTTTCTACCATTCCTATACTCTTACCAAACACCATGTAAAATGCAGTATATTTCTGAAAGATGATTATATTTACATATCACTGACATTAGTCTTGGCAATAAAATTTGGTCAATGCAATATAAATGAAAGTGCTGGGTAACATATCTGAGCAGGAAAATAAGAGGTTCAAGATAACATTGGTTTGTTTGTGTTCACTCTCTCTCTCTCTCTCTCTCTCTCTCTATATATATATATATATATATATATATATATATCTTTCACATGCATATATATATATATATATATATATATATATATATATATACAAAAAACAGATGCACACACAAACATATTTATAAGCTTATTTTTCATTGGTGTGCTATTATCTAAAACCTATTTCTTTCACTTAATTCATCACAAACATTTTTGACATGTTTTAAAATTTGTCCTTCTGAAGATCTGTTAATAATATAGAAAAGTGTTCTTATTATAGTATTCAACAAAAGCACAGAATGTCAAACTGCATTTTGATCTTAATTAGATTGCTATAGGTTGAACTATCCCCTTCAAATTTATATGTTGAAGTCCTAACTCCCATTAACTCAGAATGTGACCTTATTTGGAAAAATGGTCTTTACAGAATAATCAAGTTAAAGAGAGGTCATTAGTATGAACCCTAATCTAACATGGCTGCTTCCCTTATAGAGAGGGGGAATTTGGGCCCTAGCCAATTTGCCTCAGTGGATAATGCGTCGGTCTGTGGACTGAAAGGTCCCAGGTTCAATTCTGGTCAAGGGCTTAATCCCCAGTAAGAGGTGTGCAGGAGGCAGCTAATCAATGATTCTCTCTCATCATTGATGTTTCTATCTCTCTCTCCCTCTCCCTTCCTCTCTGAAATCAATGAAAATGTATTAAAAAACAAAAGAAAAGGGGAGTTTGGGGCACAGAGACACACATGGAAGGAGGATGATATAGAGACACAGGAAGAAGATCATCTACAACCAAGAAACAGATCATTCCCTCAAAGTCCTCAGAAGAAACTAATTTTGCCAACATCTTGATCTTGAATGTCTGGCCTCCAGAACAATAAATTTTTGTTGTTTAAGCCATTTATTTGTATTACTTTTTAAAACAGAGTCCCAGCAAGCTAATCCATAGGAGAGAAATTAGGAAAAATGGACCAAAAGTATCAGAGTAGTTAACCACCATGGGGTAGTATAATTATACCTAATTTGTGTTTATGTCTAAGTAATTTTCTGTAATTCCTAAATTTTCTATACTAAGAACACACGATTTTTATAAAAGAGAACATTTTTCAAATGTCAAATATGCAAGACATAAATCTTAAAAATGTTCTGGGCTTGGCAAGACTGATCAGACATGATGGCAAGGCATTCATTTAGACATGGTTAAAACACAGAATATTTACATCTCATGTGCTCAGCCTCCTAGAAAAGCATTACCTGCCAACTCGGTTATTTCCCATATAAACCTTCTGATAAAATATAGGAAGGAAGGGATTATAAGACTAACCTGAGAATAACCATTTTGGGGGGTATCAGATTTAGGAAAAGGAAGACACAAAAGTGAATTTTGTAATGATCTTTTGGTTCTTTGACCAGATGCCTTCCATGATGACCAGCCAAGGAGATGAGCTCAGGAATGTGATTGAGTCCAGAGTTAGGATAGCAGAGGAGCCACTGCATGACCTTTCTCTTAGTTGCCTATGTTAGTGCGCATGCAGTTCTTGGAATTCAGCTCATTCCAGGCCTAGGGATGGTCAGCTGCCACTGAGGTTCACGCCCTTGTGGTTACAAGGGTGCCAGGAAAAGACTGTCGTAGTGTTTGAGGAACACATCTGCAAACTCTTGGTGGAAAAAGGGCTTTGCTTCTTAGAAACTTGTCAGGGAAATTAAACACCCCTCTCCCAGCCCTTAAATATATTTTGAAACTCTGTAGATGCTTTTTCTTGTTTTTGTGTTTGTGTGTGTGTTTGTGCGTGAAGTCACAGTATGGCGGTCACTCTTATGGTGCAAGTATGTAAAATAATCCTATCTTCGCCCTAGCTGGTTTGGCTCACTGGATAGAGTGTCGGACTGCAGACTGAAGGGTCCCAGGTTCGATTCCAGTCAAGGGCATGTACCTTGGTTGCAGGCACATTCCCACTAGGGGGTGTGCAGGAGGCAGCTGATCCATGCTTCTCTCTCATCGATATTTCTAACTCTCTATCCCTCTCCTTCCCTCTCTGTAAAAAATCAATAAAACATATTTAAAAAAATAATCCCATCTTCAAAATGCATTGTGTCTTTCTCACCACAGATGTGTGTCCATGCTCTTGTACTGCCTGGAAAATCTCCCCTCCACTCAGAAATTAACTTCTCATCTTTTCAAACACCTCAGGAGTCTCCTTCCCCTTGAAATCTTCACTAAGTCCCATAAAGAGTTGGGTGACCCTGTAGAAAAAAGCTTGCACATATTCTAGCAAAGTTCCGTCAAAATTTCAACACACTATATTTTTAAAATTGACTGCTTATACTTCCAAGAAGGCAATATCTGGCTTTTTATTCACATAATATTGACACCTAGTGTGTTTATCTGGTTCTTAAAAAACATTCAGTATATCTATTTTGAAAATACTGATGTATTAGAAGTATCTTGAAGCGCGATACATTAAAATTAAGAGAACCCAAAAGAAGGCAAGAGGTTTAAAAAGTGAATGTAAGTAAGCTGCAAAATAGATTCTGGCAAAAACACTTACTGAATACTTTTTTAAGTTTTATAAAAGTGTTTCTCATAAGTTATCTTGGTACTGCAAGATTTAAGAATAAGAAAGTTATTAAAGGCATGGAGATGTTCTTAGCCAGCTTTCTGCATGCTGAGGAAGCATTTGTAACTTAATGAAGGACATTGCGGCTCCTCCAACCAAAACTCCCAGGCCAGCTGAGAACAAGAAAATGATCTGAAAACACAGTGATCAGGAAAAAGGAAAGATCTTTTCCAGACTGAACACACAGTTTAAGCAGTAAGAGGATTTAAGACACCACTAAACTCCATTGTCTCAAAAGGAGACCATCAAATACCTAATTAATTTTTCATTTGCTTTATAGCTCTAGCAGATGTTGCATTTTTTATATAGATGAGCCCGTCACTGAGATGCAAGAGGAAAGAATTTCTTTTGTGAGATGTTAAATTAAAATACTTGAAGTGACATAGAGAATGTATGATTGGTGCAGTCCAGAAGATCCTGGTTATCCCATCTCAAAATATGCATGGCAATATGTCATGATTTCAATGTAAATACAGATAAGATATTTAAATTTATTTTTAGGGGGAGAAATGGAGTATGGTATTATAGCAGCGAATTTATATAAACTTCATCATTTTCTAGACAAGTTATCTTGGTACTGAGCTCAGGTGAATACTTTTAATGACCATGGCACTTATATTTTTCATCTACTAATTATCAAAGGAAGAAATTAGCTTTACGATTTTAAGAAATGGATAAAAAGAAACAGTGAGAAAAAGATGAAATATGACTCAGACTTGTGCTGGGGTCCAGCCCCAGCGGGTCCAGGGGTTCCCAAAGGTGTGGACGGAGTTGGCGAAGAAGAATGACATGGAGGCAGTGTTCAGGTGATCATCATAGCCAGGTTCCTCTTAGCCAGGTACCTCTCTTTATTCTCATCTAACATCTGTATATATACTATTTGGTCCCAATCCTATCCATACTATACAAAAGGCCAGGGGGCTTCCCAACTCCATTCAAAGGTTACTCTATTGTTTCACCAAGCTACAAGGAAGTAACTGAAGGAGGTCACTCCAAGCAAAGATCAAAGCGACCAACCACCCCTCTGACACTCAGTTAAAGGGTTTACTGATAAAAATCCTCACCTGGGGAAACAACCTGTCTTCTCCTAGCCAGGTTCCTCCCCCTATTGTCCTCTTACATCTGCATTTATCCTATTTGATCTTAATCCCATCCATTCCATTCCAAAGGCTAGGGCATTTCTCATCTCCATATCAAGGTCCCTAGAAACATCCCTGCACAGACTGCCTCAAGCAGCCAGGGTGGATCGGCTTCCAGCAGACTTGACCTTGACAACCACCTCCAAGGGACTCTGATCATCTTGTCACAAGCTCAGTGATCTGTCATATAAAATGGTAACTATTTTATTTCTCCTGGAGAGGTAAGTCAGTGGTTGGCAGCCCTCTTGTGTATGACTCACTTTAACAGAAGGTGAATGTTTGTGAAATGCTCAACATTTTTACCTTGTCCCAAATTTCTGTCATAGACAACTTATCCAACTCACCATCTTGGTGACAGGAATTGTGTACTATGGAACCCTTTGCTATATACTTTGCTAACCTCCATCCACTGTCATCTTCCCAATTCACCCAAGAAAAATTGAACAGAAGGTAGACTTTTAACTCATAGAGGCAGAATCATGAAGACAATTTGGTTCCAGAAGCAACTAGTTATATTAGGTGTGATCTCTGGACCAGTATGTCCACATGACTTGGGACTTTGGTAAATGAAGCTAACTGGGGCAGCCGGGTCAAACCATAAGTGAAGAGAACACACCGGCCCAAGGAGGGTGAGGAGAAACATTTTCTTTGTAGCCAATGACATGTCAGCTGCTGTGACCAGCCCCTCTTAGGCCTGACCACTTTCTCTGTCCATGTGAAATCTTCACAACCTTCCAAAAAATCTCTTTTTTTTCTTTAAATAAATTTGAGTAGCTTTCATTTCCTTTAAATCTTTGATTCGTGGGGAAAGAGAGTAGCCAAGCAAACTAAATTTTATTTTATTTTACTTTTGCAAAGAAATCTATTTACATTTTAAGTGGAAAAAAAGAGATAGCTAATAAGACTTGAGTTTTTGAAATCAGATAATCACACGACAAAAAAAAGATGTCAGAAAAATCATTTATGAAATGTCAGTTATGTGACGGAGTATAATAGATACTTGTTCATCACTGATATAATCAAACATCTACAATCACACAGCAAATAGGATTACAATCCCTTTTTGTAAAAGAAAACTGAGGTTTAAAGATATTAGGTGGTTTTTACAGATTTTAAAGTAATCATTTTCTAATTATAAATGCATGTTCTTTTCTCTAAAATACTGTATAGCAAGGGGGGTCAAATAAATGGTAAGGGAAAGAGATTGTTTTTTAATTTGGGTGGTAAACATATGCAACATATAGATGATGTATCACAAAATTGTACACTTGAAACCGTATAATTTTATTAGCCAATTTCACCCCAATAAATTTAATTTAAACAAATGCCTCATGTTGATATATGAAAAACAGATTCTTGTGGGCTGTGGGCCAAGGCATTGGGCCTTATTCCTAAGAATTGTTAATTCTGTAGGTCATCCTGTAGGGTAAAATGATCTTTATTGGTTTTGTTTTATATATCTCTAAAGGATGTCCTGTCTGATTACAGGGACCACTTGACTATTTGGTTATTTTCCCCTAAAGATCTAAGTATTTTTCTCTAACTATTCAAAGAGAGTGCCCCCAAACCTAATCTCTATAGCTTATTTTTGACAGCCTTGGAAAACATATACATAGATAAGACCTGTTCAAACCTTGTTATTTTTAAACCCTGTGCCTAAATAGCTTCTAGAAACCTTCTTAGCAGTAACTATAATCCCAAATTATTCTGGAATGAATCCCCAAATTAGTTAGGATGTTCAATTTTCTACAGTCACTCATTCAGAGCTAACATTTATAAATGGGAGAGACATTTATAAATTTTTCTCTTATGAAAAACCTCTATCATCAAGTATCAAAATTTAAGACCAAGTAAAACAAATTTCAAGTAACAGGGGTTATAATTTATTTCTGCTTTTTAAAATTGCATGTCTAGAATCAGATGTCATCTGAAAAGCTATTCCTGTCCTCTACTTATGAATGGTATATTTGCATGCTCCCATGAATGTGTACTCCTGTAAACATTTTGAAAAGAACTCATCCTAAGCAGCTACCTGCTTGCCTGGTGAGGCAGAACTTAAAAGGCTATAACTTGAGAAGAGAGCAAACACTTTAGTTTTTAAGAACTCAAAAGTTGCCTTGCTAGGACTCCACTCTTTCTAATCTAGAACAATGGAAGGGCTGTTTCAGATTATGCAGATGCAAGGTCAGTAGGCATCCAGTGGCAGACACTTTATGGTCTAATGATGTGATCCCTGGGGAGAACCCTGGTATATTTGCATAAAGTTTTATTAGCCTTTTGGGTGGCAAGAGGTCATTTCTCTGACCATTTTTCTTTTGATGTTCAATATTATTAGAACCTTTCTTATTAAATAGGATGACACTTCCTGAGACGATCTAAAAGGGAAGAAGTCAGGATACACTTTGCTGAGGAAATGATGTCTGAACTTGTGACAGGAAGTGAAGATGTTTGGAAGTGAGAACATTGGAGGATTGGGACTCAGAGAGGGAAATGTAGAGAAAGGAGGAAACGGAACAGATATGTGCGGACAGTGAGAAAGTGTTTGTAGCTGTGTGTGTGTGTGTGTGTGTGTGTGTGTGTGTGTGTGTGTAGAGTTATAGCTCATTGGAGAACAGGTTCCAGCCCATGTAAATAAGAGTAGAATTTCCTTTTTTTGTGACCTGTTGAGAATAGTGGTGATATTTTCAAAACAGTGGTTGACTACATCTGTGTGAAGTAATAGATGCATAAAGGATACAAGGTTTGATTATAATCATGGCCTATTCAGGTATCAGAAGCAACAAATTTCCCCATCCACTAGTACACAGGTGTCCTTTATGCAAGTTACGATTAATTCTCAACAATAAAACCAGAGAGCTAATAAAGAGAAGAATCCAGCAGTGAACTTATCAGATTCTCCAGTTATCGTACTCTCTTGGAAATTGGGGACAGGCCTGAGTATTTAGAGTTTTTAAAAAAATATATGTTTGAATAAAATTTTACCATTTGCAATAACATGGATGGGCATTTGCATTTTGTTAACAAATAAAAATGTGACAATGATCAGTAATGAAAATTTCACAATGAAAAATGTGACAATTATCAGGAATAAACAACTCACACTTTCTTCTATCAAATACAGTCTTCTACATTGATATACTTAATCAAAATAAACCATCTGCAGAACTTGCTGATCTGAAATTGATGTAGAGGAGGTGTAATGGAAATGTTTGGAAAGTCATTCATCAGGGTGCTGAAAGACTGCAGGAGCAAGGTTTCACAAGCTCCCAAGATAAATTGATAAAAGACCAGAACACAGATGAAGAGGAAGCATCTGAGCAGCATGCAGATCCCACTGGGTCCTGCTTGGACCAGGATCAATTCCATGGCTATTATAGGACAGGTCACATATACAAGAATAGCAGGATTTCTTTCTCATTTAATGTCCTCAAAGGCTTAAAATCTCTGCATTTTAATTTATAAGAAACACTATTTTCCAGGCTGAAAATATGTAGTTTATTTTTAAAGAATATTTCTATTTTTCATCTCACAAAGAAGGCCAGCATTGCAAGCCTTTCAGAATGAGTCTGAAGTTTGAGATTGAGGTGCAAGCGGAATAGTCTGACAGCTGTCAGAGAGGAGGGGAGTTGGGGGGCTGGATGACAGAATGTGAAGGGATTAGCCAAAGAACATATATGTATAACCCATGAAAACCGACAACAGTGTGGTGATGGCCATAGGGAAGGGGGTTGGGGGCTGGGTGGAGGTGGGCGAAGGGGGTGGGGGTAGGAGTGGGGACACCTGTAATAGTGTCAACAATAAAAATAAAGTTTGAATTAAAAAGGAATTATGGAAATAATGAGGTGAGCTTTAGAATGATCAGACCATCAATATGGTGCCATTAGAGGTTCTCAGGCAAAACTATACCATCAGGCAACTGAGCAGAATTCATAGAATTCTGCTTTGACAGGAGACTAGAAAGGGATAAGCTCCACCCACAGCACATCAATGTCCTTTCTCCTCTAAAGGACAGGAAAGACTTTCCATTCTTCACATCAATCAGGGAGAGATATTTAATCTGCTTAAAATAAACAGCCTCAAGGTATTAAAAAAAAGACATTGTCACCTCCAAGTTGCTATCTTTGTCTAGGAGGATTGGATTGGATAGAATGCTTTTAGAAGCAAGTTATGCATACACTGCACAATATTTTTAATTGACAAATTAAAGTAATTGACACAGGACCAGAAAATAGCAGCATTTCAAGCTTCAGAAAAAGGTGGACCTAGTTACTTAATGATGCCATCCAGTACCAGCTTCCTTTCATCTTTCAGCTCTCACTTCTCTTTTCCACAACCTAAGACCACCTCTCCCTGAGGTAGTGAGTTAGCTGCCAGCAACAACCAAGGCTGTTGGCATCCTCATTCATATTTAACAGGAGCAAATGTTTTCTTCTCCCAATTGTCTGACAGAAAATCTTGACCTGCACCACTCATATTAGATAAGCCTGAGTTACATTTCCTCCTCTGAACCAATTATTGTGTAATAATTGATTTTAGTTACCAAGTACTCAGATCCCTCTGTATCCTGTGTTTTCCACAATAATAGCACATAATAAATGTTTCTATGATTTGTACTGATTTTGCTTCCATGATGTCTAACCTAGCATCTGGTCCTCAGTAGGTACTCCTCAAAATTGACAAATGAATGAATGTGTGAATGACTGCATGAATGAACATATGAATGGATGCAAGCAAAAAAAAGGTATGCCATAAATAATGACAGGCTATGAATAGAAGTAAAGTACCTAAGGTCTTGGCTTCCAAAATGCCACTATTTTCTTTACACTTCACACAAATAAACACATTATAAAAAATGTGTTAGTCAATGTTACAAGCACGCACAGTTTCTGAGAGATCACTGAGGTACAAAGGGACACATAAGTCAGCCCCCAGTGTCAGGAGTATGGCCAAGAGAGGATTTCCATTCTATCAATCATTAATTTCAGTCAGCTTTTTTTTTTAATTGCCATGAAGTCTGTGTCCTGGCCTTTATTACTAGTGTTGTTGATTAATCTCTTTGAGCTCCTACTTTGTTTTAAAGAAAAAAAATATATAGCTTTGTTGTAAAAGATCTTAAAGTTCTTTTAAGACTATGGCTGCTCATTAATAGAATTTTTCTCTGAAGTAACTGTCCATACCTTGTTGGCCAAAGCATTTCAATTACACTTGATTAGACTAGTGGTTCTTTCCTGGAGGTGATTTTGACACTCATTCCCTCAGGACATTTTTGGTTGTCTCCTGGAGACACTTTTGGTTGTCAGAAGGAGATGCTGTTGGCATCTAGTAGGCAGAGGCCAGGATATATCAACATCCTACAATGCACAGGATTGGCCCCCACACTTAAAACTTTTCTAGCCCAAAATGCCAACAGTGCCAACATTGTGACATTCTGCTTCAGATATATTATTCTTTTGCCTCCTAATATTAGTAGGTATGCATTTATAAGAAGTGATGATGAAATAAAGCTGAAAGACAAGAAAGTATCTTATAGAAGACTGGGGAAAGAAGCTATGGATCTGAATGAATTGTCCATGGAATGAGGGGACTTACTTATTATTTATTTATTTGTTTGTTTGTTTAATAGAGTGGTGTCAGGGAGGTTTGAAAATACCTTCTCATAAAACTTTCTCCACAATTAGTCTTTTTATTATATTTCAATCTGCAATGTTATTGTTAGGGTTTGAGTGTTGTTCCTCAAAATTCACACATTGAAGGGCTCACTCCCCATTGCTAGAATGTGTCCTTTTGTGAGAACAGAGTTTTTATAGATGTAGTCAAGTTACAATGAGGTATTAGGTCGGAGCCTCATCTAATGTGACTCCTGCTTATGAAAAGGGAAATTTGGACTCACAGACAGGCATACAGAGAAAATGAGGTAAGAAAGGGTAGTCATCTACATGCCAAGAAGAGAGCCCGGTCATGGATCCTTCCCTCAGAAACCTAAGAAGGGTTGAAACCACGGACAGTTTGATTTTGGACTTCTCCAGAAAAGTGAGATAATAAATTTCTGTTGTCTAAGTGACCCAGTTTTTTGGTACTTTGTTATGGAAGCCCGAGATGAATAATACAATTTTTAGGATTCCTTTGTTAAAGGGAGAACATTCTTCCATGGGCAACACATGCATTATCAATTATATGAAATATAGTTTATGAGATTGCTTTCAATATGGTTACTAATTAGGAGCAAATGAATGTATTGCTAATGGGAAAAATAGAGAGAATTTTGGAAAGATGTTAAGAAAGGAAATCAGTTATAGGAAGAAGGAAGAGGATGTCAGCCAAAGAATGTCAACAAGGAGAAGGTGGCCCTGGGAGAGGGATGGGGGCTAGTGGCAAAGATGCAGTTGGGCCATATCAGATGTGCCTCCTCTTAAGGAGCACTGAGTGAGAATGCAAGAACGTAAACTCCAGAGTTCAACCAGTTTCAGGCCCTGTTCTGCCACATATTAACTATGTAAATCTGAAGTTTCCAACCTTTCTGATTTTCAACAATTAAACAGCAGTAATGGCCTTCAGTGTGAGGCTGACTTCTCCATTAGGCACGGTGCCTGGAGCCTGAAATACTTTCAGGGACCAACAAACATGTTTTAACTTCTTTCAAAATCAGAAAGAAAAGAAAAACACGCTGAACTTTTAGGCCAAAAAATGTTTTAACATATATTAGTATGTATATTTGCCTTTGTACCAATTTAGTTAACATATATTAGTATGTATATTTGCCTTTGTACCAATTTAGTTATAAAATATACTTTATAAAAATTTTATGGAGGAAGGGGATCAGATACTATGCCAAGTTTGGGGAACACACTAAGAGTAGATTCCCTATATACTTTGTATGTATTTTATATATTCTCTGGTTATAGATTCCCTATATACTTTGTATGTATTTTATATGTTCTCTGGTTATTGATTTTGGGTTTATCATGTGCAAGAGAGGGTGATAATGTCATCCCCTCTTTACTGATGAGAAAACTGAAACAGACTCCCTGAAACAGGGAGTCTTTAAGTCTCTTTTCCAAGTTCACAGACTTAGTAAGCGGCAAGGCTAAACACTGAAGGAGAAAATCAAAAGTCTTTAACTCTTAGAAAGTTCCAATGGTACCTGTCATTTAAGCCATTCACAAAGCCCTGCTGGAATTTTCCCTTTGAAAATGTTTCCTTCTTCAGGGTCAACTTGCAATCTTGTATGTAGGTCTACCTGGTAGATATGGATGAGTTCTGTTGAAATGAGTCCCTCAGACCATGTTATCACATGGAAAGGCTGTAGAACAAAACTGCAAAGAGTACATGTTCTGTGGTCATTTTTACACGGTAAACACAAAATGTGATCTGCCATCTGCCTTGAATCACTCTTCTGCTCTGCTTATTGATAACATCACCAGGACCCACTCCATCCCTGTATGCATTAGCAGGACTATGCTGGAAAAACAGGGCTTGCTGCACATCTGGATTGTTCTATCACAAGATCAACTGTGAGGCCAAACAACACTGTCACGAATCAGACATTACTGTGTGTGAAATGGTTTCTGTGCCAAGGAATTCCATTTTTTCCAGATGTGTCATCAAGGCACCTCGAGCACTAAATTTAAATTGTTATGAGTTTAAAATGTGACTTCTTAAATAAAAATTGCTTCATCTTCAGCCCAAATTCCAGAGCAACAAAGTACATTAACATTGGATGGATTGTTTTCTTATGGAATAGCAAAGTTTTAAATTAAGATTGCTTTAGAGTTATACCTGACCAAGGTTAGCTGTAAGGATCATGGTGTTATTATTACTTAAGAGCTAAGAGTTACTGGGAATGCATTATATGCCAGACTTTGTGCTAAGAAATTTGTATGGAATTAATCCATATCATTTTTACAAAAAGCTCAAAAAGTAAGCAGTTAAGTTCTTTTCATGTGGGGAAACTGAGCCAAAATCTGAAATGAGTGATTTTCCCAAGCTCAGGTACCTCTAAAGCAGCAACACCAGGATTTGAACTCACATGGTCAGACCCCATATTCAAAACTATTAAATACCAGGGTGTTTCTCAGCATCTAGAAGGGTTCAGGAATCTGGAGAAAGGCTACGAGTAAATTAATAAAGAGACTAGACATGAAATATAAATTTGGAAGGCATTTTGGGGAGCCAGAGGAGACCTAGTTTCAGTAACAAAGTTCTCTGAATATCTGGACCCCTAGCTTTTTATGAACACAAGGCAGATATACATATCAAAGGTAAGGTTTGGTATACAGTAGGCATTGTCAGGTTGGGGGAACTGCCTTCGGATATCTGGCAGCAGGCAGTAATATATGCAAATCTTTAAGTTTGGGGAAATGCTTTCAGCTATTTCAGCAGGCAATAATACGTATCTTCAGCCCTGCTGAAGCCTCAAGGTCCACCAACCTTTTGATGAACTTCTTGCATTTATGACCTGCTGGAATTAGCCCCCAGCAATTAAACACTAAAGAACATATTTCTTATAGAGCACATATAGACTTCCCTTTCTTCTTTCCTTCTCTCTATTTCATCCTCCTCATTCTTCTTCTCTTTCTGCTTCTTTATAGAAAATAAATTAAAATTTTAAAAAAATCTTAAATATGACATCATTAAAAGATATAAATATGCTTTATTTCAGAATAAGAATGATAATGGAGATGAGCAATTGGAGGAAAAAGGTAAATCTATAATTTCAATAGGCCTGGTTCTACTTTGGAAAGTCAATGGCTAGAATATATTAATGACAAAATATTTTTGATTCAGAAATTATTTGGAAGCTTCAGATAAGGTTGCCAAGCATAGGCTTATGAAAGCTAATCACTTGTCCTTTTGTTGTTAAGCTAAGACTTTAATTGTTTATGTATGTACTAGAGGCCTGCTGCATGGATTCGTGCACCAGTTGGGTCCCTTGGCCTGGCCTGCGTGGATGGGGCCCAAATTGGCTCTCCAACATCCCCCAGGAGGTCCCAGACTGTGAGAGGGCGGTTCTTGGGTGACACATTCCAGAATCAGGCTCCCTCCTCTCTGGTTCCAGGTGCATCACCCGAGAACTGCAGCTGCCAAATCACTGCAGCTTGGCAGCTCCTGCGTTGAGCGTCTTCCCCCTGGTGGTCAGTGCGCATCATAGCTACTGGTTGGAGCGTCTGCCCCCTGGTGGTCATTGTACACCATAGCTACCGGTTGGACGGTCAGACAGTCAGATGGTCGACTGGTTGGACAGTCGCTTATGCTTTTATAAATATAGATATTCCAAGCATGGATAACAATGCTATAAACTTATTTATTGAAGTTATATCTAAATATTTATTCATCTCTGAACATTTCTCATTTAGGAGAAAAAAATACATGACATTATTTGGGGATAGCTTAAAGTTATCATTTTTAAATTTTAAATGGAGGTATAGTGAATGAGTAGTTACCAAATGCCTGCTGTGACAAAAGCCAATAGTACTCCCAAGGCATGTGGTTGTGATAAGAAAAGAGGTTTATTCAGATGCTGGCAGCCTCCTGTCCTAAAAATACATCTTAACATCTCTGGTCAAGCCAGTAACTTATATAAGAAAAGGGGTAAGGTAGTGGGTAGGTACAGGCAATGTTCTACCTTATTTTGATAAGGATCTTTACATCAGTATGCTGAATTGATCTGTGTCAGCCAAATTCCCTTGGTCGGGCTGCTCCCTTCCAGATAGGAACTGGAACTGCTGGGCCCTGCAATATGCTAAATAGAGACTGTTAGTTACTTTTGTCGTTGTGCCTGTTTTTGTTCCAATAGGCTTGTTCGTTTGTACATTTATTTTGGTTATTACAAGATTATATATTCTCTATTCTCTGTTACAGAACCTTCTATAAGAAAGAGAAAATTAAGAAGGGTAACTCATTTATATATACTAGTAAACTGGGCATATTTATATTTTTAACTTATTTCAAAAATTCATCTCCTGCTGTGTGAGTTTGCATCAGAAACATAACCTAAGCAATGGTGACTTCTTCCCAATATCCCAAACTGCTCTCCTGGAAGGCTACTTAAATACATATCATAATGACATGCTTATGACAAGCAAAGAGTGAATTCCGATAAAACACAGCAACTAAATCATACGGAGGACTCGAAAAATCTGTGCCTCCTCTCCTCCAGTCAGCACTCACAATGATAAAGGCAAATTTTATGCTCTAAATCCAACACTGAGGAAATTAAGCTTTCAGAAATATAAAGACTCATTACTGTATACTTTCTACTTTTTCAGAATATGATTTTTCTTCTCTCCAAATGAGATGGAAAGCATGATGAATTCCCTCAGCTTGATTCACATAGCATTTACAAGATTGAACTTGTCAATTTGGATTTATGAAATTTATGAAAAAATTTAACACTCACAGTTGGGCTACTGTGTCAGCATGTTCATGAATTTTTTAAGAAAGAAACAATCCTTTGCATATTTTTCTACTTTTCAATGCTCAAGCTGGCCTTTGTTTACTGCCTAATTTGTAGAATGAAGATTAAAAATGGGAAACATCTCAGTTGTATGCTCTGTTCAGGAAGTTCATAGAGTATTACAATGCATTAATCTTAGAAGAGAGAAAAAAGAACCAAGACATAGGGCTATTTGCTTCTATATAATCTTAAATCAGGAAGAATTCCAGATCCCATTGTCACTCATGTATGTAAGAAGAAAGACAAAAGCTAGTCTCTAAGTATATTACTAATTGTCCTTTCAAATATAAAAAAATTTGAGTAACAAATCAAACATTTGGTATAATCACCCAGATGCTATTTTCCTCTTTTTTCCAAGTATATTTTTCTATTTTTCAAAATCACCATTAACTTTTTTAAGGAAAATCACATTTCAAATTGATTAACAGTAGCCACATTTTCCAATTATGTTGGTAATGAGTTCAGGAGCAATGACCCAGAAAATGGACAGGAGACTCTGTTCCAAACTAATATTAATAATATTTTGGTATTTTTGAAAAAGAAAAATAGGAGACGCTGGAACTAATGATGACAGATCTTTGCTGTTAATTAATCAAATCTTCTCAAAATAGAGTTCAGCAGGTGGAAATAATTACCAGTTAATTGTCTCCTGTTATTACTCTTTAGAGATATAAACCTGACCATTGCACTCATTTTACAATGTTTTTCCTAAAAATCCAAAACTAAATAAATCAGAAGCATGATTGTTGTTATGGAAACAATATTTGTCTTTTCTCTCTGAGATAATACACATAGTATGAAAGAGCAACATTTCCTTTGAATTAAAATATCTGTTGGCCAGGTGCATAAATTCATCTTTAATAAAAATTATTTTCCTTTTATTTGTTTTTAATAAGTTTAAGGAGCTGATATGAAACAGATAAAGAACTTTTTCAACAGGAAAAAAATTGTCAATATGAATCCTGACAAGAAGACAATGAGTATCTTTGAAAGTTTACATTTGGTAAGAAATATACACCTTAAAAATATTATTGTATTTTCTGTTTAATACTAGTATTTAGAACAAAAATATTCTTTGTGTACTAATTAAGTGGTTCAAGATAACATTGGTTTGTGTTCTCTCTCTCTCTCTCTCTCTCTCTCTATATATATATATATATATATATGTATATATATATACACATATATATCATATATATATACAAAAACAGATGCACACACAAACATATTTATAAGCTTATTTTTCATTGGCGTGCTATTATCTAAAACCCTATTTCTTTCACTTGATTCACATTGTTCTGAGGGTCTTATTATCCAAAGGTTTGTAACTGAAATAGATATTTTTAGTACTTTTATCTGTATCATCCCTTATAATTAGATGTTTATCTTTCATATTGTATTGATATTTAATTCAAATTCAAATATAACTTTTAGATATGCTACCTTCATTCCTTTCAGAAGAAGACAGGTATGATAAACAAATAAAATGAAACCATACCTACTCTTTAAAATATCTCTGAAATATCTCCTCTTCCATGAGGTCTTTTTATAACTACAACTAGAGGCCTGGCACACAAAATTTGTGCGCAGGTATGGTCCCTAGGCCTGACCCGCAATCAAGGCCATCTTCCCTGGCTGCCCTGCAGCTGGCCCCAACCCCTCTCTGCCACCCACTCCTGGTTCCCTGTTCACCATTGGGCAATCAGAGCCTGCCAGCTGGGTGGAGGGACTGAGAGGTCGGCCATTCTGCCTGCTCGCTGGCCCTTCCCCTGCTGCAGGTTCCCCTCTGTGTGGGGGGTGACTAGAGGAGCAGGGGACTTGGCCTGGCACCGTTGGCATCCCCCGCCACCCACCCCCAGTTCCCTGTTTGCCATCAAGCAATCGGAGCCTGCTGGCCAGGGAAAAGGACCAAGAGGTGGTCAGTGTGCCTTATAGTGACTGGTCAAGCAGTCGTTCTGGTCGTTCTGCCATTAGGGTTAATTTGCATATTACCCTTTTATTATATAGGATTAATCTTTGTCTCTTTTGAATCTCAACCAAACTTACTTCCACTTTATTGATAATGATGTATATATCACAATATTGACTTATCTAAGTATGCAATTCAATGATTTTTAATAAATTCAGAGAGTTGCCTAGCAACATCACAATCCAATTTTAGAATACTTCTATCTAAAAAGAAATCATTAACTACTACTCCTTATCCCAACCCCTAGCCCTAGGCCAGTGGTCGACAAACTGCTGCTCAGCAAACCGCGGCTCGCGAGCCACATGCAGTTCTTTGGCCCCTTGAGTGTGGCTCTTCCACAAAATACCGGCTCTTCCACAAAATACCAACTTCTGCGCATGGGCCACAAAGTTTCAATCGCACTGTATGTACGTGCCCACACGTGGTATTTTGTGGAAGAGCCACACTCAAGGGGCCAAAGAGCCGCATGTGGCTCACGAGCCGCGGTTTGCCGACCATGGCCCTAGGCCACCTCTAGTCTACTTTCTCTATGTGCACATTGGCATTTTCTGTATATTTTAACATAAACTGTTTCACATAGTAAGTGCTGTTTTTTATGACTGACTTCTTTCAATTATATTTGGGGGGGTTATTCATGCAGGAACATATAACAATACTCTTCTTTTTGTCACTGAGTAGTATTCTACTGTATGAACTCACCATTGTGCTTACAAATTCACTAATTGATGGATATACATTTGGGTTGTTTCCACTTTCTTGCTAATATAAATGCTGCTAGGAACATTCACATATAAGTGTGTGTGGATATGTTTTCATTTATTTTAGGTGGATACCTATGAACCTCAACAAAATTTCTGTGTCATGTATTACTTTACATTTTAGCATGATTATTTTTTGGGTCTGTCTTTACCTACGCCAGTCCTCTAAATGCAGGTATTCTCCAATGTCCTTTTCTCATCAACTTTTTAATATACTGTTTTCCTTCATTAGGTAGCTTATCCATTCCAAAAGTATAATTCTAATTTCTACTTGAGTGAATGAAGTATCTTTTTTTTTAACCCTCACCCAAGGACATTTGAAGGATATTTTTCCATTGATTTTTAGGGAGAGTGGAAGAGAGAGGGAAAGACAGAGAGAAACATCAATGTGAGAGAAACACATAGATTGGTTGCCTCCTGCATGAGCCCCGACCAGGGCCTGGGCCGGGGAGGAGACTGCAACCAAGGTATGTGCCCTTGACTGGAATTGAACACCGGACCCTTTGGTCTGCAAGCTGATGCTCTATCCACTGAGCTAAAACGGCTAGGGCATGACTGAAGTATCTTCATCTTCAACCTTTTATGTACTTCTTATGTAGTCCAATTTGGGGGAATGATTGCTAGAATGTTAAGTAAAGCATAACATTTTGGTTGATAGAATATTGATATTGTGTTTTATAAAACCTTCAGGTTATCATTATTTTAAAAGTATCATCTTTCGGCAGTTAATAATGCTCATACTAGGTCTATAATGAAATGTTTAAAATATATATTTTTTAAAATAATGATTTCAAACCATTCACATTTGTGATCTCTTTATATCATCTTCCATTGCCATTCATAAAGGAAGCCCTGAAACAAAAAGAATTAAGAAATGTCTACTTAGATCATCTCATATATGGTAAACGAAGAATTATTTCTTTAAATGGCTACCTCTATTTGTTATTGATTTCTTTTTCATTTTAATTATTGAAAAAAATCATTTGTGCCTGAAAGAATTTTTGAAAGTGAAATAGTTTCAAACTCAGTGGTTGTCCTTGCCTTTTACTTTATATAAAGTTATTTCAGTGGCAATTGTGTGCAAATTTGGTGTTGGTGGAGTTGGCGGAAACATCCATTATGTAAAAATAAAGTGTACCTGGTTGGGGCATTAGAAAGGTTGTAATTTCATCTTCTGGTTCCCACTTGCAATTTCTGACTGCAGCAATTTCAATGAAAATTACAGCTTGAGGCCCACATGGTGCACTTTATTTTCTATTCTTAAAACTCAAGGAGGTAAGGGAGAGCTAAATCCATGGCCAGGAACCCACAGTAGACTGATGCTTAAGAACGTAACTTCTAAATAAAAAATTTTAAATATACAATCTTACAGGATTCCTTCAATTTTGTTTTTGCTTATTTTTTCTCTTTTGTTTTTCTTTCCTTATTTTACATTTGCAACAGTCTCAAGCTGAACTTAGAGAAGTCCATTATGCTTTATAGGCACTTTGTATTAGATTAAATAGAAAACTTCAATACTCTAATTTTTAACCAAAAAATTAGATACCGTAAAACTGGAACTGATTGCACACCTTTTTGTAAAATATTGTAACGAGTAAAATTTGAAGAACTCAATAGAAAGAGAGAAAAATTATGCTCATTCTAGCTATACTGAGGTTACAGGTGGTTGATATACAGCGTAGGCTCTAGCAGAATCTTTTAAATCTGTAAAGCTGTATGAGAACCCTATTATACCATTTTGTTCCTGACTTATGAAAGATAACTTTGGCCCTAGCTGGTTTGGCTCAGTGGATAGAGCATTGGCCTGTGAACCAAAGGGTCCTGGGTTTGGTTCCAGTCAAGGGCAAGTACCTTGGTTGCAGGCTTTTCCTCAGCCTGGGCCCTGGTTGGGGCTCATGCAGGAGACAACCAATCTATGTGTTTCTCTCACATCAATGTTTCTCTGTCTTTCCCTCTCTCTTCCACTCTCCCTAAAAGTCTATGGAAAAATATCCTCGAGTGAGGATAAATAAATAACTTTGTTTTGCTCATGGTAAACAAAATTACCCTGAAAAGTTTGAGACCTGATGATACATATTAGTCATATATATTGCAAATCCCAACATAAAGTAGATGCTGTTTAGTCCAACAACAGAAAACAAATTCTTTGAAAATTGAAGGTGACAGTGTCTACCCTTGAATAGATATCTATAGATCTTTACATAGGAAGAAAATCTACATTTTTTGTCCTATATTATAAGCTTATCTATCAATTGGTTGCAAATTAACAGACATGCTCTCTCATTTCTTCTCAGAGTGAAATCTAATTAGACCTTTAAAATTTTGCAAAAAAACCCCTAACTTTATCAAGAATACAGCATTGTGGACATGTGTACACTAAATATGGAAGTGTATATTGATATAATAGAAAATATTTGAGGTATTTGCATAACTATTAAAATTGTAAAAATATTATTGGAATGTGTCCACATAAATAACTCAATATAAATTTTAAAAAACTTCAAACTAAAAATATGTCTAATGCAGTATCATGTATTTTGGGAAAACATAAAATAATTTAAGTACTCCAAAGTAGAAGTATGATTTGCTAAGATATTACACAGTCATTTAATGTTGTACAGTGACCCATTATTACAAATTTAAATAAGATCTTATCATATGGAAATGTTTTACTATGTGTTGTTAAGTAAAAGAATAGAATGTTGAAATTAGATTTACATTATAATTATAAGTTTATAGAGAAATGAATCAGGAGAAATTGACAAGCTTGGCTGAATCCTGGTTTTATTATATCATGGTTTAAAAATGGCTCACAATTTATTTATATGCCAATTTTTAATGCATGCACAAGTCATACCCATACACATTTTGTTTATTAGCTGAACATAAAACAACCTACTTCTTTATCTAATTAGTTCAAAGTTGAATTTTAAAACTTGCTCTACTCAATTATTCTTCCCTGTGTATTCCATTATTCTTCTCTGACTTTTGATTAATTCTCAAGGAGATTACATTTCTTTTCTAGTCACTTTCAGGTATTAAAAAGGCCAGTTCAATCAAATAACACAAGCGTCAATCCCTTCTGGACTCCTAGTCCCTCTGGAACATGCCCCATGTATCTCTTTGTCTGTCTGTCCATTCCTATTAAATGTCTTTTTGTAATAAATCAGTAGTCTGGTATGTAAGCTATTTCATTGAATTCCGTGAGCCACTCTAACAAATTAATCGAACCCAAAGAGGAGGTCATAGGAATCCTGAATTATAGCCAGTCAGTTAGAAGCACAGGTGACAAGTTGGACTTGTGATTGGAGACTGATATGGAGGGAGGGGACAGTCTTTTGGGACTGAGCCCTTAATCTGATGTTACCTCCAGGTAAATAGTGTCAGAATTGAGTTGCATTTATAGGACCTCCCAGAAGGTGTCACAAAATTGATTAATGTGTGGAAAATCCACATTCTGATGTCAGAAGTGTAGTGTTTAGTGGAATGTTGAGAGTAAGAGACATTTATCTTACGCAATAAAAAGTTTTTCTTTTCTTTTCATTGCATAAAGTGTTACAACTTAAAAATATTAAGTGCTGCTTCATTTTTTTTTTGGTGGTATGTAACTCTTTTAGCTCCTCATTTATTATCTTTTGACCAAAATAAAATACTACTTTTATACCATCTTATAATTTACATAAGACATTTGCCAATAGACATTAAATTATATAATGGCATCCCACTTAAATATAAAAATCTCATTTTCTCTCTTAAACTCTAGCTTTGTGCCAATAGATTTATCTTCTCATATGTTACTTCTACTTAACCTGAGTTCTTCATTACTTATTTATCGTTGTAGATTTTTTTATGTTTTTTTTAAAAAACTGGGAATCATGTATAAAGACACAACAAGAATAAAAATAAAATAATAAGCCCCTGTGTACCACACTCACTCTCAACATTTGATCCACAGCCAGTCTGGTACTATTGACTTTCCAATTCAGAGATTTCATCTCCCATGTAATTATGAATCAAATTCCAGGTATCACAACATTTAAACAGAAGTGCTTTCAGTAGAAGCGGTTTTAGAGAGAATTCTTATTAAAATGACCACCTTTTCAAGAAACAAAGGAAACAGATTAAGAATTTTCAATTCTACCATCCTAAAATAGATTCTGTAATTTAAACCAAAATGGCATCATTTTAAGCACAGATAAAATGAATCCAAAATAACTGGACATATATACTTCTTTCTAGACATGCAGAAAATCTGACCTTTGAATTATATCACATTACACTAGCTCCATATAGAACAATATTAGAAACTCATGCTCAAATAATTGTGAAGGGTAATGGGTTAGTTAGAAGTAGCCTAAAGCTAGAACCATGAGAAGAGAAAATATAAAACACACTATGTTTTATTTTTAAAGTTCTGGTTGTTAGGAGAGAATTTCAGTGGTTCTCTGGGACCAAAATAAAAATGAACTGGCTATTTTCTAAAAAGTGGATATGATATTTAAATATATTCAAGCATAGGAATCATATAAAAATTCCTCCATAAATGATATTCATATATCTACATTTAATTACATAGTTCCTTAACAGTTCCTTCCAATTGAAAATGCTCTTTCCTTTTAATAGTTTTATTGAGATTTAATTCTGACATTTCATATGAATTAAATTACATGTTACATGTCCATTTGTGTATGTCTTCTTTTCACTTAATGTTTTGAAGGTTTGTTCATGTTGTAGTGTGTATAAGTCAGTCCTTCATTTAAAAATATATATATATTCTTATTGATTTCAGAGAGGGAGAGAGAGATAGAAGCATCAATGATGGGAGAGAATCATTGATGGGCTGTCTCCTGCACGTTCCACACTGGAGATTGAGCCCACAACCTGGGTGTGTGCTCTGACCTTGACCAGGAATCGAACTGTGATCTCCTGGTTCATAGGTCGACACTCACCACTTAGTCACGCCGGACAGGCCAGTCATTCATTTTTATTACCTAATAATATTCTATTGTATTAATATATTATATGTTATTTATTTATTCAATCATTTGATGGCTATTTGGGTTGTTTCTACTTTGGGCTACTCTGAATAATGCAGCTATAAACATTGTGCAGATATATGTTTTCCTTTTTCCTAGAGTTGAATTGCTAGGTCACATAGAAACTGCTTAAATTTTTGAGAAACTGTCAAACTATTTTTCCAAAGCAGCTGTACCATTTTACAATCTCACAAGCAATGTATGATAATTCTGATTTCTCCACATCCTTACCAACACTTGCTATTGTCTTCTTGATTATAGCTATTTGAGTAAGTGTGAAGTGGCATCTTCTCATGGTTTTGATTTGCTTTTCTCTAATGACTGATGATGTTGAACATCTTTTTTGGTGCATATTGCCAATTGACTTCTTTGGATAAATATCTATTCAAATTTTTGCCCATGTTAAAAATTTGATTTTTTTTTTCCAGTGCTGAATTGAAGGAGTACTTTATATATTTTGGATAAAAGTCCTTATCAGATATATTAACTATGAATATTTTCACTATCCTGTAGGTTGTCTTTTTATATTCTCAACTAGAGGCCTGGTGCACAAAAATTCGTGCAGTGTGTGTGTGTGTGTGTGGGGGGGGGGGTCCCTCAGCCCGGCCTGCCCCCTCTCACAGTCCAGGAGAGCTTAGGGGATGTCCTACTGATGGCTTAGGCCCACTCCGGAGCAGGCCTAAGCCGCAGTCTGGCCTCTCTCTGCAGGAGGCAACTGGGTGGATCAGGGGAAGGCGCCACCCCCATCACCCCGCTGCTGCTGCCACTGCTGACCCTCGCTTCTTAGCGTTGACCCCACTTCCCACCCACTGGTGGCTGGGGACAATCTGAGGCCAGGCTGGCTGTGAGAGGAGCTGTGGGAGGCAGAGGCACAGCAGGTCACACCCCATCCAGCCTCTTTGGAGGCCTGGTGCCGGAACCAGCCCGTGCTGCACCTCTGTGGCTGCCCCTGCGGAAGGGGCAGCACTGGGACCAGGACTATGCAGCCCCCTCTCCCGCTGCCTTTGCGAAAGGGCCCACAGAGCCACCCTCTCTGGTGCAGCACCACCCTCTCTCATGCAGCACCGCCCTCTCCCAGGGCCTCAGCCTCTTGTGGCTCTCCCACAGCCTCTCGCACAGTGCCGGGCTCTCCCATGGCGCTGGGCTTTCCCATGGCCTCAACCTCTCGTGCAGCACTTTTTCTCCCCATAGCCCTCTTGGG
>NW_005872612.1:0-9997 GCF_000147115.1 Myotis lucifugus | reverse complement strand
CTCTCCCTCGCTGCTGGCCCTCATCCCTCACAATGGCTGCCGGCCCTCAGCCCTCACAGCTGCTGTGGCTTTGTCCAGAAGGACGTCTGAAAGATGTCCAGTCTAATTTGCATATTACCCTTTTATTAGTATAGATGGTATTATCTATAGCACAAAAGTTTTAAATTTTGAATTTATCTTTTTGTTGTTGTCAATTGTAATTTTTGGCTTCATTTAATCATTGCCTAACCAAAAGTCATGAAGATTATCTATTCCCAAGCTTTCCTTCTAAAGTTGTTAAAGTTTTATTTCTTACTTTTCGGTTTATGATCCATTTAGAGTTTCTTTTGTTTATGGTGAGAGGTAGTAGCTCCCCTTCTATTCTTCTATATGTGGTATCCAGTGTTTTCAGCCACCACTCATCATAAATTTATTGGCCATTAATGTAAGGTTTATTTTTGTCTTCTCAATTTTATTCTATATGTCTTTCATTTTGCCAATATCACACTATATTGATTGCTGTAGGTTTGTATGAAGAGTTGAAATAGGGAAGTATAAAATCTACTACTCTGGTTTTTGAAAGATATTTTTGCTCTTATGAATCCTTACATTTTCATAAGAATTTTAAAATAGCTTAATTTATACCAAAGAGACAACTGGTGTTTAGGGAGTGATGGCATTGAATCTGTAGATCAATTTGGGGAGTATTGTCATTTTTACAATCTTGTCTTTTCCCCCAAGCCATACATGAAACATTATTCTAATTACTTAAGTCTGCTTTAACTCTTTTCAACAATGTTTTATTATTGTCAGTGTACAAGTCTTGCATTTATTTTGTTAAATTAATTCCTAAGTATTTTATTAATTTTCATGCTATATTAAATGTAATTGTTTCATAAATACATTTTCAAATTGTTCATTGATAGTTTAGGCAATACAACTTACTTTTTGTATATAAAATTTGTAATCCATAACCTTGATTAAATTTTTATTAGCTCTGGTTGTTTTATGTGTGTAGGTTTACTTGGATTTTCTATATATAAGATCATATAATCTGCAAATAGATATAGTTTTATGTCTTCCTTCACAATTTAGAATCCTTTTATTTCATTACTAGAGGCCTGGTGCACGAATTTGTGCACAGGTGGGGTCCCTTGGCATGGCCTGAGGGGATTGGGATGATACTGGCAGTCCAATGCTGACTTCCGCTCGTATCTGCCACTCCCACTCATCCTGTCCCTGTTGTGCCTGCGGCAGGCTCATGCCCAGTGAGTCCTGATTGGGAGAGGCTTGTGCCACTGCAGTGGCGCTCACTAGCTGTGAGCCCTGCATCTGGTGCCCATTCCAAGGGGGTGGAGGGTGTTGGGATGCAATTGGCCCTCTGGGTGGGCAGTGGGATACCCTTGCCAGCCTGGGGTCCTGATCTGTCCTGCTGATGTTTGTGCCAGTTGTCGGGAGCCACCTGGCAGTCACTTTTATATTGTTTCTTCCTTGCAGAGCATCTAGGGAGGGGAGGCAGCCACTGTGCCCGAGACCAGCAGCACTGTTGGGATCGTGCTGGCGACACCTGTCCATGGGTGCCTGGCCCGTTCTCCTGAGATTAGATCTACAGAACTACTGAGGGAGGGAGTGGCTGCCGCCGGGCTGGTGGGCCGCTGGGATGGGTCGGTCATCTGAGCGACATTCCCACTGTGGAAGCACACTGACCACCAGGGGCAGCTCCTGCGTTGAGCATTTGCCCCTGTGGTGTTCAGTATGCATCATAGTGACCGGTCAAGCAGTCATTCAGTTGTTTGGTCGTTCAGTCATTTGATTATTCGGTCGCTTAGGCTTTTATATATAGAGATCTTGCATAAATGCCAAAGCTAAATCCTATAGTACAATAATGACTACAAGTGACAAGAGTTCATGTTTTTTTCTTATGCCTGACCTTTTGGGGAAAGTTTTGAGTCTTTCATCATTGTATATGATGTTAGCCAAGGTTTCATCAGGTTGAGGAAGTGCCCATCTATTCCTAGTTTGCAAAGTGTATTTTCATGAAAGGTGTTGGATTTTGTCAAATGCTTTCTTTGTACCTATTGAGACCATTATGTGTTGTTTCCCCTCCTCCCATTTTTCTATTTATATGGCATATTACATGTATTTATTTTTGTATATCTTATATTTCTAAGATAGACCACATTTTAGCATGGTGTTTAATCCTTTTATTATAAATGAAGAATTTGGTTTTCTAGAATTCTGTTGAGGATTTTTGTGTCTATCATCTATAGCAGTGTCTTTCAACTAGTGTACTGCAATAATTTTTAAAACATGCATCTGATTACCTAGTCAGGTAGTCAGGGGCACTAACCTCTTTTCCCTCAGATTGTTAAATAAAAAAATGTCAGCAGCCAACACAACAAAAGACATCCAGTGTGAGTGAATAAAAATATATACCTATTATTTTTTGTTAGATCAGCAAAAAATATGACATATTTTTGGTGTGCCACAGAATTTTAGTAATAGTTTATGTGTGCCATGAGATAAAAAAGGTTGAAAATCACTAGTCTATAGTCATAGGAGGTAGAAAAATCTGTTATTTTTTGTGTGTGTTTGTGATGTCTTCACTTTCTCTTGGTATCAAAGTAATATTGGCCTCACAGAATGCATTGGAAGTGTTTCTTCCCTTTCTAGTTTTTTTGGAAGTTTGTGAAGGATTTGTGTTAATTCTTTAAACATTTGGTAGAAGTCACCAGTGAAGTCATTTGCTTCTGGGCTTTTCTGGTATGTCTTATCTTGAAAAATATTCCAAGTATGTTTGAAAAAAATATGTTTCTGATGCAATTGAGTGGAGCCCTCTATGGACATCTATTAATTCTTGCATTTTTTAGGCTTATTTCTTTGTTGGTCTACCACCTAAGTCAGCCGTGGGCAAACTACAGCCCGCGGGCCGCGGATCCGGCCCGTTTGAAATGAATAAAACTAAAAAAAAACAAAGCCCGTACCCTTTTATGTAATGATGTTTACTTTGAATTTATATTAGTTCACACAAACACTCCATCCATGCTTTTGTTCCGGCCCTCCGGTCCAGTTTAAGAACCCATTGTGGCCCTCGAGTCAAAAAGTTTGCCCACCCCTGACCTAAGTGCTTTATCCATTTCTGAAAGTAATGGCTAAAAACCTGTTATCATTGAACTGTCTATTAAATTTTGTTCAAATTTTTATTGATTTCAGAGAAAGAAAGAGAGAGGGAGGGAGAGCTAGAAACATCAATGATGAGAGAGAACCATCAATTGGCTGCCTCCTGCACACTTCCTACTGGGTATCGAGCCCACAACCCAGGCATGTGCTCTGGAATGGAACCATGGCCTCCTGGTTCATGGGTCGATGCTCAACCACTGAGCCACACGTACTGGGCTATTTCTATAACTGTTGTCTTCTTGATGGAGCAACTCTTTTATCAATATTATTGGCTTCATAGCTTCCTTTACTCCTTTAAGCATGGTTTCCTTTAGTTCTTGAAACATATGTATTATGACATAATATTTTTGGTGAAAGTTGATCATTTTAAATATTGTATCAAGAAACTCTGGAGACTGATCACCACTCCCACTATAGGTTGTTACTGTTTTCTTGGTCATCTTTTTTGTGTTTAGTGACTTGGCTGAACTAATTCTGTGAAGTCTTTTTCTCCCAAAATATGCAACCTTAATGTCTCCTCAGATTCCCCACCCTTGTTTATGTCTTTTAATTTAGCTTCCACGGGTCACCCCTCTTAGTGATCACTTAGTGATCAAAGGTCGTGCTTAAGCCCTCTTAGTTAGATATCAGCCTATTAGCATCAGATATATGTGTGGCTTGTAGGCTACTCTCAAGTTTCAGTGAAATTATACCTTTGTTTAAATTCCACATTTAGCCAGGGACTTTTAGCTGGATGTTAGCTCCCTGATCTCTACTAAGAGGCTGTAGCCTCAGGCACACATAGACTTTTAGGATGCCAGGGATGTGTGTAATTTTATTTTCCAAGCTGGTTTCTTGGGAGTTACGTTTGAGTCAGATATCTTATTGTCAGTGTTTGTTTTGAGGTTACATTTAAGCCCCTTTTACTAGGGAAGCTTCTGTCCTGTCTTGATGGGTCTGGGTGCAGCTGGGTAATGCGTCCAAGTAGGACCCAGGTCCTGCTCTGATTGCTCCTCAGTAGGTTCAGCCTTTTCACAAGTGCACAGACTTCCTGACCCCATGGGTTACTTGTGAACCCAGTGGGCACTTCTTTGTTATATTCTTTCTATAATAAACTTTCTGCTGTTCTACCACTTTGCTGGCTGGGAATAAGAAGCTACCAGTTCTTCCCAATTGCTCTCCTCTGAAATCTCCGATGTTTACAGCAATGCCCTGAAGCAAGGGTTTATCCATGCTTTGTTCTAAATAAAGTCAGTCCCTTCAGGCAGAGTTCTGGAGCTCTTTATTCTGAAGGACATTCTTTTACCCTTGGTCTACTGCCTGGAGCTGGGGGCCAAACTAGAACCTGCTTTTTCTGGAGTGACACTCTTGTTCCATAGGGGCATTAAGAGAAATGGTGTCTGCCTCTTTCACATGAAACCTTCACCCTAAAAGACAGGTGGGGTGTGGGTGGTCATGGACTCAGTATTGTTAAACTACAGCCCCTGAAATAAAGTTTCTATCCCATGAGTGTGAATGAGTGGTAGGGGAGCCTACGAGCCTATAGTTGGGCGCTGGGTAAGCAGTAAGGTGGGGAAACAGTAACCTGCCCTTCCTGCTATGAAACTATAACCCCCACCTTGGAGCTGGGAGAGTAAGGAGCCCCTGTCTTCTTGGCTATACATAACCTGGGTAGAGCTTCTGCAACATGGGATTGGGCTGGAGCAGATTAGAGATAGGTTATGTTGAAAGGCAAAGTTGAATGGATTAAATTTGAAGATCTGATTGGCTTTATTAAGAAATTCATTAACCTGGCAGCATCCCATCTAGAAACTAGAGGAACACTACAACTCTGGGTTGTATATGATGAAAGGTTTTTAGAGGAAGAATTGCGGGGCAAGGAAGCTACTAACAAAAGAAAAGAAAGGACAATTATTAGAAAAGGACATCTTTTTTGGGAGTGCAGCAAGAGATTGTATCAAGCCCATTGCTGTTTCTTTCTATGATGAGTGGAGAGGGAGGGTGTGAAAAGGCCACTTGACAGATTACCCTACTGGTGCTTGGCCAGAAAATTCCAGACTGGTGAAGATTACATTTAGGGGAGAGGTTGAGACTAAAATTGGATAGGTATTAAGTCTAGGTTTGCTATGATGGGCTTTTAGCACGAGCGGTGCCATTTTGTGCCTATGGTTAGCTCTTTAACAGTGATTTCACTGTTCCTGCCAAGATTTAGGAGACTTTCTTGAATGAATGTTTCTCCATTTGGAAAAATTGGATTTTAAGTGATAGTTTTAAAAAATCTTCACCATTTAAACTGCTGTTTTGGTGGGTCGAGGGTCTGCCAAGTTCCTTAGTGAGAAGTCCCACCACCTGAATGTCTACTTTTTAAAAAATTGAACAGTATCGCCATTTCAGTTTTTCCATAGCTCTCTCAACTGCATCCTCTCACAAGCAGCAACAGCAGCAGCTCACTGCAGCCAGTCATGCATACTCTCTCCATAGCTCACATTGGAAAGCTGAATCTTTACTATACACACAGATAATCTATTGCCAGAGCCAATCACCCATGATCCAGAGGGGTGTGTCTTCTTCTCCTGGTCTTAACTGTTGTATGCTGCAACTAACCCAATGACACCAATGTGGATTTCAAAGTCTCCACTGCTTTCTTGATTACCTTTTGATTTAGGAATAATAGTGAAAATTGTTGCATAAAGATTCCAATTGCATAGGCTCTTTATACAAGTTTACCACTTTCTCCAAACTGCCTAACCTAAAAAATAAGAATGACTATTCAAAGCCTTCAAGTTCCTCTATTCATCTGCTTTCTTCCCCTGCTTACACTGTCACTGTAGTCTGAATTGCTCACTTAAAATAAACCTTTCACACATTTTTTCCTCTCGTCTATCTGTCAACTATTTAGGTTAATGGCATATTTTTCTCTCTTCAGAAGACCATTTCATACTCTCTCCATAAATTCCTCCAAGTTCATTTCCATTTCACTATATTCCTTTCTGAAGCCTTTGCAGTGTATGTTCCTATCTCTGTAAGAAGTTGAGTTGTCACGTCGCTTAACAATAAGGATATGTTCCGAGAAATGAGTCATTGAGCTATTTCATTACTGTGCAAAGATGATAGAGTGCACTCACAAAAACCTAGATGGTACAGCCTACTATATAGTCTGGCCTATTGCTCCTAGGCTACAAACCTGTATGGCATGTTACTGTGTTGAATAGTGCAAGCTATTGTAACACAATGGCATTTTTTATTTCAAACATAGAGAAGGCACAATAAAAATATGGCATAAAAGCTAAAAAATGGTCTAACCTGTATAGTGCATGTACCATGAGGGAAGCCTGAAGAACTGGAAGTTGTTCTGGGTAAGTCAATGAGTGAATGAGTGAGTGGTGAGTGAATGTGAAGGCCTAGGACAGTGGTCGGCAAACTCATTAGTCAACAGAGCCAAATATCAACAGTACAATGATTGAAATTTCTTTTGAGAGCCAAATTTTTAAACTATATAGGTAGGTACATTGTTATTAAGTTAATTAGGGTACTCCTAAAGCTTAGGAAGAGCCACACTCAAGGGCCAAAAGGCACATGTGGCTCGCGAGCCGCAGTTTGCCAAGTCTTGGCCTAGGACATGACATTATATTACTGTAGACTTTATAAACATTGTATCCTTAGGGTATACTAAATTTATTAAACAACCTGAAATTAAATCAAGTGCAAGAGAAAATAATTCAATCAAGAGATGTGATAAACACAAGATGTAATTTGTCATAACAGAGCACACTGTTTAATGGCAATTTTTTAAAGTAGAAAAAATACATTATAAAGTAACAATAAAAGGTAGAGTAAACACACAAACGAGTAATGTTGTCATTTATTATCATTATAAAGTAGTATGTACTGAACATATTGTATATGCTATACTTTTATATACGACTGATAGTGCAGCAGGTTTGTTTACACCAGCATCACCAGAGACATCACCACAAATACACGAGCAATGCGTTGTGCTATGACATAAAGACAGTTATAATGTCACTAGGTGACAGAAATTTTTCAGGATCATTATAATCTTAGGGACCACTACCATGCATGTGGTCGGCATTGACCAAAATGTCGTTATGTAAAACTTGACTATATCCCATATAATAAAAGGCTAATATGCAAATTGACCGAACAGCAGAATGACCAGTCACTATGACACACACTGACCACCAGGGGGAAGATGCTCAACACAGGAAAATCTTCCTGGTGGTCAGTACACTCCCACAGGGGGAGCACTGCTCAGCCAGAAGCTGGGCTCATGGCTGGCAGGTGCAGTGGCAGTGGCAGGAGCCTCTCCGGCCTCTGTGGCAGTTGGACACCAGTCAGACATACTCCCAGGGCTCCCAGCCTGCAAGAGGGCACAGGCCGGGCTGAGTGACCTCCCCCCCACCCCCCCGAGTGCACCAATTTTGTACACCGGGCCTCTAGTATTTAATATATATTACTCTCTTCAACTGTTGAACTGTAATTTTTTAAAAATCTATTTTTTCTTAAGATTTTTAACATTCCAGGAGCATGATTACATCTACACTTTTTTGTATCTAATGTACAATGAGCATTTCTATGATCTACATTAATTTGATTGTTTCATTTTAGTAGATTAAGTAGTTCACATTGGGAAAAATAATTTAAACCTGTGTTGTGCTACTTCTCATAAATAGTTTGGCTTCTAATCGTTGGAAATTCCATTATAAAAAGGAAAATCAGTGTACTGTTGTTAAGAGATCTGAATTCTAGTCTCAGAAGGGTTTATTTCAAACTTAAATATTTTTGGGAAGACATACAAAAAATTGTATCTAGTTGTTTGATTTTGGGAAAGTTACTTAATGTCATTGAGCCTATACTTCTATATCTATAAAGTAAAAATTCTGGGCACAATGATTTCTAGTGACCTCCTTTGTTCTAAAATTCTCTGCTTTCTGTAGTCTAGAAAATTGCCAATTATGGTTGACCATAATTGAGTTGTTGATGTCAGAACCTGGCTTGATAGATAGTGGAATGGTTGTCACTGCCAAGTCCCATCCCTTTGCTGGCATGCCCTCTGGAGCAGGCCATATCTGGAAGCTTTTAGTCTGGCACTCATACGTGGCTATCACATCTCTTGGGCAAGCAGGACTTTACTGTCAGAAACTCCCTTTGTTAATGTGTAAGCAGGTCCCATTTTCAAGAATTCCAGAAAATATGAAGTAGTGCAGATCAGGCTTCTTCTACATTATTTAAAGAAAGTTTGTTTAATATACTTTTAAAACTTTTAAGACATTACAATATGCTTATCTTACCCTACCCCCTACTTCCACCACACACAACCTCTTCAATATGTCCAAGACTGCTATTATCCCACTTGAAATTAGGGGTGGAGGGGTGGTGGAAGAGACCAGAGCCCAAAGCAACACTGAAACTAACAAGGAATCCCAATTTGCCAAGTCAACATAACCGTTTGCCAAACAATGCTTTAAATGATTTAAATAGCCCATTGTGTACTATTGACCAGTTCCCGGGTAATGCAAACCTACACACTGACAAGTTATGTAGAGTTTCACATTCTAATTTACAAACTCAGAAGAAAGAACTAAAGAATGCATGTATCTTTTAATTCTCTACAAACAAGTTATTGAGTTCTTGTTTAGACAACACACACGACTTGTATTCCACATCAAATCAACGCATATCTACCATATTAGTCTCCCTATTAGGTTACGTTGAAAATTCCCTCCTAATAACACTCAATAAACATTCTCATCTGTGTATCACAAACCTTTGTTATATGTGCCAGGCTCAGAAAGAGCAGAGGAGCTCTGTGGAAGGTCATTCAGTCCCCGGTCATTTGCTCATAAATTCAGTCAGAGGATGAACAAGGGTGTTTGGGGAGGGGAATTAATGCGTTCAACAATGATATTTGCCCAGGAGACTCATAGTGCTATAGGCCAGTTTGAACTACAAGGTGAGAGACCAGAAATCACAACTGGCAGCCTCACTTGAACAGGTGATGAGAGAGCTGTATATGGATCATTAGTCAGTGTGATAGGAAATTGTTATAATATGTGAACTACTCCATTAGGTGTCAATCTTACAGGACTCGGAGACACATTTTAAGGCACTTTTTGATTCATCCTGCACTTATTCAGAAATAGTGGGAATGATCATTATTTAGCGTTGGAATGAGACCTCTGTTAAAGGCACAAAGGGTTATGCCTAATGAAGTTGAATCACCTGGAAGTTGAGCTCTTCTTGACCAATTTGGTACACCATCTAGGGAGATGGAGATATCCACAGACCCCATAAGCCAGGATATAACATATATGCTGAGAAATGATACACTTGCAAGGTTTTCTCTTGGAATAATAAGATCTGAAATATAGTTTGTTTTTAGTAAAATTATAAATAGTTAATGACATGGTCTCTCTCCATTTAACAATATTTTAAAGCACCAGTTATGCACCAAGCCCTGGCCAGTTTGATTCAGTGGACAGAGCATCAGCCTGCAGATTGAAGGGTCCTAGGTTCAGTTCCAGTCAAGGGGCACATGCATTGGTTGCGGGCTCAATCCTGAGTAGGGTGTGTGCAGGGGGCAGCCAGTTAATGATTCCCTCTCATCATTGATGCTGCTATCTCTCTCTTCCTCTCCCTATCTGAAATCAATAAAAATATATTTATAAAAAAGTATGCACCGAGCACTCAAAATAGCTGGACACTGTGTTTGATTTTAATATCAATAAACAACTATAATTTACTTGGTGCCTGTTATGGACAAGGAGTCTATTTTCAGCATGTTATAAGTATGGTCTTTTTAATATCCTTAACAATCCATGAGATAAATGCAAATTTT
>NW_005872611.1:68884-76197 GCF_000147115.1 Myotis lucifugus | reverse complement strand
TTTCTGCAGGTGCACCTGTGCGAGGTGGAGCGCCCTCAGGAGCTGGTCAGTCTCGATTTCCCCCTTAGTGTGCGCAAGGGGCACCCCCTTGCTGTAGCCGTCCAGGATCCTGCGGCCGGATGCCACCAAGAATGCCAGGTGAGCACCAGGATGGCATCTGGGAGTGGAGGTGAGGCCACAGAGAGTGATCTAGAGAGAAATGTGGTAGAGACAGCTGAAGGGGTGTCTGGGGAAGGTGCCCACGTCCCCCGTGAGCCAGCTGGCCCGTGGAGCAGGGGCTATGCATGTGCAGGTCAGCCCACATGCCCTCGCCGCCTCCCCCGCCGCTCCAGGAACGACTTCCTGAAGGAGGTGAAGATCATGGCGAGGCTGAAGGACCCAAACATCATCCGGCTGCTGGGCGTGTGCGTGCAGGACGACCCTCTCTGCATGATCACCGACTACATGGAGAACGGCGACCTGAACCAGTTCCTTAGTGCGCACCAGCTGGAGGACAAGGCGGCCGCGGGGGCCCCTGAGGGTGGGGAGCCCGCCCAGGGGCCCACTATCAGGTCAGCAGCTGCCCAGGCAGGCCCTGCCCTGAGAGCGCCAGGCTGCGGGCAGAGAGCACTGGGTGGGGCGCACGGGCTGCAGGGGGGCCTGGGATGAGGACCACGAGGGGCAGGAAGGCTGGGCCTACCTGCCGCAGGGGCGGAAGGGACTTGGACCTGGCGGAGTTTCCCTGTGCCCTCTTCACCCTCACTGCCCGAGGCTAGGTCTAGGTCGCGGAGCATAATAAAAGCAGCGGCTCCCTGGGGTCCGATGACCAGAGAAGGGTTGGGCGGGCACTTACCACAGCCTCCCCCGGTACTTCCATCTTGGCATTGTGGCTGCCCTTCCTCCTGGGGATCTGTGAGGGGGGAGCGCTGGGGCTACCCAGTGACCCTCTGTCCGTGCCCCCCACTCAGCTACCCGATGCTGTTGCACGTGGCAACCCAGATCGCCTCGGGCATGCGCTACCTGGCCACACTCAACTTTGTGCACCGGGACCTGGCCACAAGGAACTGCCTGGTTGGGGAAAATTTCACCATCAAAATCGCCGACTTCGGCATGAGCAGGAACCTCTACGCCGGGGACTACTACCGGGTGCAGGGCCGGGCAGTGCTGCCCATCCGCTGGATGGCCTGGGAGTGCATCCTCATGGTGAGATGCCTGCAGGGGCGGCGGGCGCTCCGCTGCCACCCGAGCTCATCTATAAAGTGAGGTGTGGCGCAGGGGCTGGAGCAAGCACGGAGGAGGGAGGGAGGGCGTGATGGGGAGGGCCCAGGAGACAGGAGTGGGCCCGACAGATGGAGTCAGGGTGGCAGAGAGCAAGAGAGCCCAAGTGATAGGAGGCGGGGGGCTAGAGCTAGAAGAGGATGAGTTGGGAGTTAGTCGAGACCAGAAAATGGGGGCAGGAGGGTAGAAGAGCGGAGGGAGAGGTCGAGCCGAGCCGGAGAAGCAAGGCCGAGAGGGGCAGCTCCTTGGGAGAGCCCGGTGGGGAGTGGCCCCGGGCCTGGGAAGGGCCGAGGGGAAGGGAGGTCTGCTGCCTGATGCCTCATCCGTGCACCAGGGGAAGTTCACCACGGCCAGCGACGTGTGGGCCTTCGGGGTGACCCTGTGGGAGGTGCTGATGCTCTGCCGGGCCCAGCCCTTCGGGCAGCTGACAGACGAGCAGGTCATCGAGAACGCAGGGGAGTTCTTCCGGGACCAGGGCCGCCAGGTGAGAGCAGGCCCCGGCGGGGCGGGGTGGGGCGGGGCGGGCGGGGCCTGCCGTCAGGGAAACTAAGGCACATCTGTCCCTGGCCTTCCTCCACCTGCTCCCACAATGTAGGTGTACCTGTCCCGGCCACCTGCCTGCCCCCTGGGCGTGTATGAGCTGATGCTTCGGTGCTGGAGCCGGGAGCCGGAGCAGCGGCCGCCCTTTTCCCAGCTGCACCGGTTCCTGGCAGAAGATGCACTCAACACAGTGTGAATCCTGACGCCCAGCCGCCTCCCTCAGGGGGCTCAGGGGAGCCAGGCGCCAACCAGAGGAGCCCATGGCCCCCGCCCCCTGCCCTTTACCTCTGAGAGGCAGTGTGACCCCTCGCTGCTCCCCTCCTAGCAGCCCCCCCCCGCCCACCCAGCGGGCCTGTGGCCAGACCCTCTCAGGCCTCTTCTGGCCGTCCCTTGGGGAGGCCTGGGGCAGACACAGGGCAGACACTGGACTTGGCCTCTGGAGCCCCTGGGCCCCTGGACAACACTGGTTCTTGGAGGGAAGGTGTGGCCCACAGCCTCTCTCTCCGTCACACACTGGACCCCACTGGCTGAGGACCTGGGAGGTGAGGAGGGCGCAAAAGGAATTGTCCTCCGCTTGGCTCCCCTCCCGCCCATCCGCAGAAACACTGGACCTGGGTGACCCTGCCCGGCCCCAGTCACGCCCACCTCTCCTGCCCGTTAGAGCTAGAACTCCTCTAAGCCGATGTTTCTGTGGAATAAATATTGGAATTAGGGGACAGGGGAAAACGCCCGTGGCCCTGGGGTCAGCATCTCTGTCGCAGCTGCCACATTGGTTTTTCTATGATCACTTGGGGTTTGTACATTTTTGGCGGAAGAGACACAGATTTTTACACTAATATATGGATCAAGCTCAGTGTAATTTTAATCCCCTGCACTAGGCAGGTAACAATAAAGGTTGAGTTTTCCACAGCTATGAGTAGGTTTCTTGGGGTTTTGGTAAAATCTCCTACTGCTCCGTTTCTTCCTCCTTTTCCCTCCTCCCTATTCCCTTCCCTGCTGTGCTCCTTGCCCAGCACAGTGCTTCGTGTCCATAAGCCAGGCCCTGCTGCTGGGACCCAGGACTGTCTGAGCCTCAGCACTCCAGCAAGAGCTCTGCCGGGGCGGCGGGGGGGGGGGGGGGGACTGCGTCTGGACCTCGTTTGACCCGCGGCTCTGGCAGCAGGGAGGGGCCTCTGGGTTTACAGTGGGGTGTGTATAGGATGATACAGTGTTTGTAAAAATGTTAAAAATTATGCTATGCCCAGTCCTTTTAAATATATTTAATAACATCTAGCAGCAGTTGTAATAAGTACTGACATGTTCAAACAGAAATCGGGGACCTGAAATTTTTTGTGGGGGGAAGGGGCAAATGGGTGGGGTCTGTTAGTGAAAGAGCCCATTCCGGGGTTTTGCTCCTATCCCCCCACTTGGGAGGGAAATGTAAAATTTTCAGCTGAAGGGTAATAAAAAATAGAACCCGTTCTTTTCTTTTTTTGGCCCATATTTCCAGCCCCCCCCCCCCCCCCCCAGAGGTCTGGAAAAGTCCCGCGGGGAAAAAACCACCTTTGGGATTTAGCGGGCAAAGGGGGCGCGGGCCCCCCAGGGGAGGTTTTTGGTGGGAGGCCAACATAGCCCCTTATAATTTTCATAGCGTCTGGGAGGGGTTTCTCTATCCCCCCACGAGAGCTTTTTTATAGAAATGGTGAAAATTTGTGTGAAAGGGAAAAAAATTCAGTTGCAAGTCTAGCAAAGGCAGCCCCCTTGATGGTAGTTCTTGTGAAATAAAGACCAGGGGACATGGTCAATGTTCACACAATGAGACAGAGGCGGGGCGACGGGGCGGGGGTGGGGGTGTGGTGGTGTGGTGGTGGTGGTGGTGGTGAGGATAGCAGTAGAGACCACTTTCAGCTTCAATTGGATTTCCAATGGCCATGGGCCCTCGGGGCTCAGGACGGTGGAGCAGCCCACTGAGCCACAGGTCTGAGCGCGAACCGCACTGCGAGGGGAGGCGGTGACGGCAGGGCCAGGGCTCAGCAGCCAGAGCCCCGGTGGTGAGGGCTGGAGGCCGTGCAGCAGGCGGGGACGCAAGCCTCTGCGCTCAGACTTCCTACGCTTTTCATCTCGTGGCACACAAACCAATTGCTAACATTCTGTGGCGCACTAAAGAAATATGTATTTTTTGCTAATCTGACCAAAATAGGTATAATTTTGATTCATTCACACTGGACGGCTATTGTGTTGGATGTCATGTTATTTATTTATTTTTTTGAGAGCGAGAGAGAGAGAAAGACTGATTTGTGGTTCCACTTATTTGCGCATTCACTGGTTGGTTCTTGTATGTGCCCTGACCCGGGACTGAATCTGCAACCTTAACATAACGGACGATGCTCTAACCAGCTGAGCTACCAGGCTGGGGCCTGGATGTTGCCATTTTTTAAGGGAAAAGAGGCCAGTGCTCTGACTAAATAGTCAGGTATCTCATGTTTTAACAATTCTTGCGGCACACAGTTGATAATCGCTACCCTAGACACAACCACCGGAAGTTCAGGTGCATGTCAGTCTCGGTGTGTCCTCGCCCCTTGTTCCCTGACTGAACGGCAGTGGAATCCACTCAGCGCACAAGCCACAAACCTGGGCTCCCTTGCTCTCCCTCACAAATCCAGCCTATCACAAAGCTCTGTTGACATTGCTTCCCAAACTTCCCTTAAACCTGTCCCTCCTCTCTGGCACCCGGCACGCCTAAGTCCTCTTGCCTGGACTCGGACAGATTCCCGAGGGACCCGTGCCTGCTCCTCTCAGGGTTGTCTTCAGCCCTGCAGCCAGACTGAACTGGAAAACACGTAAATCTGCTCCATGGTTTCAAACCCTTTAATGGCTTCCCATGGACTTTAGAATAAGAACAAAACCTTCCTGGGAGAACCAAGATGGCAGCGTAAGGTACAGACCTGTGTGTGCTGCCTCCCACAACAACATTGAAACTACCAACTATAAGACAAACAGCTATCATCCAGAACCATGGGAAAGCTGGCCCAGTGGAAGCTCTACAACTGGAAGGAAAGAAAGAAGCGCATTGAGACTGAGTAGGATATGCAGAGGCGCCAAGAGCGGAGGTACGGATTCTGAGGTCCCAAACCCCTACGGGGAGAGGCGGGACGGCCGTGCAGCGGGGCAGAAAGCGAGGGTGGCTCTCTCGCGGAGCTGCGCGCCGGCACTCGGGGGACGTGGAGTTGCGGAGTTGCAGAGAGGCGAGAAGCTGCAGAGACGCCATTGCTGTTTGCTCTGCCCTGGGGACTCCCTGAGGCCCCGCCTACTCAAATTACATCCCCGCCCAAGCTGTGCCAGAGGCACAAAGAGAACCACTGGCGCTTTTACAGCTTAACCCAACAAACTGCAGATTTCAACTCCTCACATCCATAAGGGACACACTCAAGAAGCGTTTTTTTTTTTTTTTCAATCGGAAGGGGTTACAAACTCTTGAATCCACTGAGCTTGTTTGGGGCGGGATTCTGAGGTCACAGACCCCTACAGGGAGAGGTGGGACGCCCTTGCAGCGGGTCAAAGAGCGAGGGTGGCTCTCTCGTGGAGCTGCGCACTGGCACTCAGGGACGTGGAGTTGTGGAGTCTGGAGAGGCGAGAAGCTGCGGAGACGCCATTGCTGTCTGCTCTGCCCTGGTGACTCCTTGAGACCCTGCCCTACTCAATTTACATCCCCGCCCAAGCTGTGCTAGTGGCACAAAGAGAACCACTGGCGCTTTTGCAGCCCAGCCCAGCAGAATGCAGATTTCAACTCCTCGCATACATAAGGGACACACTCAAGAAGCAGAATCAGGTTCAGAAGAAGCCGGAGCCGGACCTGGCTGGGTGGGTGACATGGAACCGCTGTACCAGCAAACACACAGGCAGGTCCACCAGATCCAGTCTCACATGGGACGCTGGGAGATGGCAGACAAACAGTCTGTGCACTTGTAGAAAACGAAATCCAAGCAAGCATACCAGATACTCAGCCACTAGGAACGCCTGGAGATTTTGTCCACCAAGGAGCCGCCCAACAAAGGACAGAATGCCAAACTTTGTGTTGCTGAGACGGCCCCGGTGAGGCTGAGACGGCCCCGGTGAGGTTGAGACGGCCCCGGTGAGGTTGAGACGGCCCCGGTGAGGTTGAATCGGCCCCGGTGAGGTTGAGACGGCCCTGGGGAGGTTGAGACGGCCCCGGGGAGGTTGCGACGGCCCTGGTGAGGTTGAGACAGCCCCGGTGAGGCTGGGACGGCCCCGGTGAGGCTGGTATGGCCCCGGTGAGGCTGAGACGGCCCCGGTGAAGTTGAATCAGCCCCGGTGAAGTTGAGAGAGCACTGGTGAGGTCGAGACGGCCCCGGTGAGGTTGAGACGGCCCATGTGAGGTTGAGATGGCCCCGGTGAGGTTGAAACGGCCCATGTGAGGTTGAGACGGTTCCTGTGAGGTTGAGACGGCCCATGTGAGGCTGAGATGGCCCCGTTGAGGCTGGGACGGCCACGGTGAGGCTGGGACGGCCCCGGTGAGGCTGAGATGGCCCCGGTGAGGTTGAGACAGCTCTGGTGAGGTTGAATCAGCCCCAGTGAGGTCGAGATGGCCCCGGTGAGGTTGAAACAGCCCTGGTGAGGTTGAATCAGACCTGGTGAGGTTGAGACAGCCCCGGTGAGCTTGCAATGGCCCCGGTGAGGTTGAAACGGCCCCGCTGAAGTTGAAACGGCCCCTGTGAGGTTGAGGCGGCCCCTGTGAGGCTGGGACGGTCCCTGTGAGGCTGAGATGGCCCCTGTGAGACTGAAATGGCCCCTGGGAAGCTGAGAAAAATACCACATGAACTCACTCATTTATGGATAATAAGGACCATTATAGACTGATGAACAAAAATGGATACAGAGGCAGAGCAGCATTGAGCAGACAGTCAAACTACAGTGGGAACCCTGGGGAGGGTTGGGGGAGGGTAGGAGATCAACCAAAGGATTTGTATGCATGCATATGAGAATAACTAATGGACACAAGACACTGGGGGGTGGGGGAAGCTGGGGGAATGTCAAAGGGGGGGGAAGGAGACATGTATAATACTCTGTGTAATACTTTAAGGAAAAAAAAGAACAAAACCTTCCTGGCCAATGTTGGGCTCCCACCCACAGGCTGGGTCCTTCCCCACCCTCTCCTTTAGGCACCAGCCTCTCAGCTCCCCTGGGCCTCGTGCCCTCCTGCCTCGTGGCCTTTGTAGCACGCTGTCCCCCACCTGGAACACAGCTCCCCGCTGTCTGCCTGGGAGCGTCTGCTTGTCCCTCAGCAGGCGCCCTGACCTGCTGAGGTCACGTTCCCTCTTGATGCGCAGAGCACCACCACTCTCTTCTTTGTAGCACTGACTAGAGGTGTGATTTTAAATGTGTGGTTTTTATTTTTTTAAATATATTTTATTGATTTTTTACAGAGAGGAAGGGAGAGAGATAGACAGTTAGAAACATCGATGGGAGAGAAACATCGATCAGCTGCCTCCTGCACATCTCCCACTGGGGATGTGCCC
>NW_005872611.1:64904-65998 GCF_000147115.1 Myotis lucifugus | reverse complement strand
GGAGCTTTCTACAAATCAGCTCCTAGGAGCCCAGGCTGATTTCTTCCTGAAGGCCAGTTCCAGGAATCAGCCTGCTCAGTTCCTGCCAGGAACATGTGCCCTCGCCTACTGCATCCCTTCGAGCAGGAAACTCCAAGAGAACTCTGTGATGAGGAGACGGCTATACCTGCACTGGGCAGTAGGTAGCCACCGCTGAGTACTTGAAACGGGCTGTGTGACAGAACTACATTGTAAATGTTTTAATTTGAATAGAAATAGCTACAGGTGGCTAGCAGCTCAGTAGCCTCAGAGCTTTCCTTACATGTGGCCTGGTCTGCCAGCCCCACCTTCTCTCTTCCATTAACATGAAGCATATACCCTAGTTGAGTTTTACACACAGGTGAAAGCTTGTACAAAGATGGCCTAGAGCCCTAACCGGTTTGGCTCAGTAGATAGAGCATCGGCCTGCAGACTGAGGGGTCCCAGATTCGATTCCGGTCAAGGGCATGTACCTTGGTTGCGGGCACATCCCCAGGAGGCAGCTGATCGATGTATCTCTCTCATCGATGTTTCTAACTCTCTGTCCCTCTCCCTTCCTCTCTGTAAAAAATCAATAAAATATATTAAAAAAAAAAAGATGGCCTAGGGTAGGCGTGCCATTTTGTAATCTGCTTTTCTTCCCTCGTGACAGGTAGTGCGGAGCTCCAGGTCACCACTGTACCTCCCCTCCTAAGTATTGCCCAGTATTCTTTATGTTGCAAAGATCCACATCTTATCTAACCACCTCCCAGTGATGGACGCTTGGGCTGTTTCCATTGTTTTCCTAACACGACAAACACACTTCCAGAAACATCTTTGCATGTATATCTCTGTACCCAGGTGGTAGAATTTTAGTATGAAACATTCTTAAAGGGGGAGTTGCTCAATTGCTCTTAAAAAAGCATGCCTATCAGGGAAAGTGTGTGAGTATGCTCATAGGCTCACGTGCCAAGGCTAAACTAACATCGAGGTGGACAGTTCTTAATTCTTTTCAAATTGGATGTGATTGTTTCTTTAGTTTACTTTTTTCTGAATTACCAGTGAAGTTGAGAGGTTTTCCCTTGTATTTCTTGTTT
>NW_005872611.1:61997-64697 GCF_000147115.1 Myotis lucifugus | reverse complement strand
GAGTTGTAGTCAGACGCGCTTCAGCCAGCTCGTTGGGTGGACAAGGGCAAAACTCCAAATCCCAGTACGCCCCGCGGCGGTCGGGTGCAGCGCCTGCTCTGATCCTCCCTACTTTTCCACTCCTTCCCTTCTCTTCTGAATCCTCCACTCGGGACCCCGGTCTGTGAAAGCCTTCGTCGCTCTCCCTACCCTTTTCTCTAATTTTTAACCGTCCTTTCCCCTATTTCCTGGAGCCAGTGCGAGACATTGACTCCGATTAAGCGACGTACACGAGTTGGGGTCGACAGAGTGGTAAGGGGCCGGGAGAGGGGATGGCGGAGGGTAGGAGCGTTGAGTGAGAGGGAGGAGTGGGAGGAAAGTGGGAAGTTAGATCGGACGTGGTGGATCAGGTCGAATGGGGTGAAGCAGTAGTCTTGGGGGGAGGAAAAGGAAAGAAGTAGACTTAGATTGGGGAGACATGGAGGGAGAGGTAGCTTATTGCCGTGGCCAGCAAGAGACGTGGGCCAGGTAGATGGGAAGGTCTGACAGATGTGGAGCGTAGGGGCTGCTCTGACCAGGAGAGGTCACTGCTTAGTAAAGACGAGACAAATTACCGAAATACAAAATGATTTTGAAAATATGGGACAATTAACAGTCTGTTGCTTGGAAATTAAGAGAAGACTGGAGTTGAGGCCAGAAGTGGGGTGAGGAGGCAGGAGAGGAAGAAGTCAGTCGGGTTTGGGAGGAACAAGAGATGAATGACATGGAAAGGGAAACCGGAGAAAAGATGGGTCATGGTGGGGGCCAGTGGATCTGGGACCTGAATGGGAAAGGTGAGGGGTGACATTGGCACACATTGTGGGCTGTGTTTCTAACACTTGCATCTCAGGTGATGGAGAGCACCCCGTCGAGGGGTGGACTGAACCGAGCACACCTACAATGCAGGAATCTGCAGGAGTTCCTTGGGGGCCTGAGCCCTGGGGTACTGGACCGACTCTACGGGCACCCTGCCACCTGTCTGGCTGTCTTCAGGTGAGGATGCCCTTCCTGACAGGCACCATGGTGGGAAATGTAATGGGCCTGCAGACTGGGGTAAGTCATCATGGGTAGGAGCATAATTTTAAGGGGCTTGGAGATTAAAGTGTATCAGGTCAAAACAGATGGTGTTTGTGGGACGGCGAGACGGGTAAGGCTGTGGGGGTGAGAGGCTGAGGTGCAGGTGGAGAGCAGTTGCTGACAATAACATTTTGTCTCTGCCCCCTGCAGGGAGCTCCCGTCGTTGGCTAAGAACTGGGTGATGCGGATGCTCTTTCTGGAGCAGCCTTTGCCACAAGCTGCTGTGGCCCTATGGGTGAAGAAGGAATTCAGCAAGTGAGTCTGCTGCATTCTCAACAGCTAGATTTCCCCAAACTGCTGTTCCCGGGAACATTTTCAGGAATAGTAATGGGTACAGCACAAAACTTGTAACTAAATGAGTCTGGGAAACTCAGCATGCTGTATTTCCCTCGGGGAGAGTTGTGGTGTCTGTAACGAGGCTCTGGTAAGTGCTGCAGTACAGAAATTTGCCTTAAGAAGACACTGATTCACCCAGAAACAGTGACCCAAGGATCACCAGTTCAGAAAAGGTAGGAATGGAGGCCATTCTGGGCCTCCTTTTTTTGTTCTCCAGACACCCCCTCACTCTCTGTTTCTGTGTCAGAGCTCAGGAGGAAAGTACAGGGCTGCTGAGCGGCCTCCGGATCTGGCACACGCAGCTGCTTCCTGGTGGTCTCCAGGGCCTCATCCTCAACCCCGTCTTCCGCCAGAACCTCCGCACTGCGCTTCTGGGTGGGTATGTCCTTCCTGATCTTCCTGAGCCGGGCCAGGGCCTCCGGACCTGAGGGCCTCCTTCGGGAGTCCCTTTAGGAATGAGTCGGACCGGATGTGGCTGCACAGCGTGGGGAAGACCTCCCACTCATGGCCCCTGGGGACGAGGGTGGAAGGAGGGCAGAGGGTGGGCATGGGACACAGGCAGGGCTCCTTACTCTTGGCCTATCCGGGCATAGGGGCAAGGCCTGGTCTGATGACACAAGTCAGCTGGGACCAGACAAGCATGCCCGGGATGTCCCCTCACTGGATAAGTACGCCGAGGAGCGATGGGAGGTGAGGCCTTGGGACTCTGTGTGTCTCTGCTTGTGCTCCTTCCCGTGGGCCCTAGAGGCATCTGCTCTCTCCCCTCCCTCAGGTGGTCCTGCACTTCATGGTGGGCTCCCCCAGTGCAGCCGTCAGCCAGGACTTGGCTCAGCTCCTCAGCCAGGCGGGGCTTATGAAGAGGTGAGGAAGCCAAAGGCACGACTGTGCCCTGCTTCGCCTGCCTTTGCCTGCTAAACGGAGTGTCTGGGAGGTCAGGAGTGGAGGGGCTTGACTGAAAAAGGAGAGTTGAATGGAGTGCGGCCAGAGATAAACCAGAAGACGTGAGAGGACCAGTGGGGATTGTGGCCTTTCTCTGCACGTCTCTCCCATCCCTCTCCCCGCCCCCAGTGCTGAGCCTGGAGAGCCGCCCTGCATCACCTCTGCTGGCTTCCAGTTCCTGTTGCTGGACACCCCTGCCCCAGCTCTGGTACTTCATGCTGCAGTACCTGCAGACGGCCCAGGTGAGGGGCGGGGCTGCTCGGCGCTCGCGGCTCTTCCCAAGGCCCCCTCCCGAGGGCTGCTGCCAACAGACTGCTCCCCTGACCCCTC
>NW_005872611.1:49394-61689 GCF_000147115.1 Myotis lucifugus | reverse complement strand
GCCGCAACCTCTCCATCGACCCTGCCTTGAGTGTGACAGGGATGCGGTGCCCCAACCCCCCAATCGGCCCTACCCTGAGGGGTGAGATGGGAAGGGGAAGTGAGGCTGTGCGGCAAGAGGGTGAAAGATGAGAATGAACAGAGCATGGCCAGAGATGGGAAAAGAGAGCGAGTGGGTGGGCTTGGCAGGGGGAGAAGGGCAGGTGTTTCGGACCCCAGCTGGCTACCTCTTCCCCAGGATTACTCTGTGGAAGGTATGAGTGATTCTCTGTTGAACTTCCTGCAGCATCTGCGTGAGTTTGGGCTTGTTTTCCAGAGGAAGGTATGAGCACCCAAACACACGGCTTCTAGGGAAGAGGCGGGTCCATGTTGCCATGGCCTTTAGAAAGGAGAGGGCCTTCGTGAGGCAGCAGAAAGCAGCTGCCAGACTGAATACTTGGGTCCCTTGGGAGAGAAGTTGGGTGGGGCTCTGTGCACTGGGAGGGATCGGGTGTCTCAGGAAGGAGGCACGACACCTGAGGGCCCTCTGCCTTTCCCTCCACCCTCCCCAGAGGAAGTCTCGGCGGTACTACCCCACGCGCCTGGCCATCAATCTCTCATCGGGTGTTTCTGGGGCGGGGGGCACTGCGCATCAGCCAGGCTTCATTGTCGTGGAAACCAATTACCGGCTGTACGCCTACACAGGTGAGGCGACAGCGGCCCTGGGAGAGCAGGTTGGGATGGGAGTGGGGAGGGAAGGAGGCCGGAGGAAATGTCAGGTTTTTTCAGTTTACCCGACAGTGTACAGTTTTCCGACACTTCCGATCACACATGAGGGCAGGGCTGAGGGAGCCTGGGTGCAGGGCAGCCTCCTCATCCTCTCTTCCCATCCCCGGGCAGAGTCGGAGCTGCAGATCGCCCTCATTGCCCTCTTCTCTGAGATGCTCTATCGCTTCCCCAACATGGTGGTGGCGCAGGTCACCCGGGAGAGCGTGCAGCAGGCCATCGCCAGCGGCATTACAGCCCAGCAGGTAGCCCCGCTTGGGGGGTGTGGCGGGAAGACGGGATGCACATGGGCTGTGTGGTCCCCTTAGAGAAGGCCAGCACCAGGTCTGTTGCAGTGGGTGGTGTGACTTGCCTGCTTGAGCATGGAGCAGGCACATGAGGAGAAGTTGAGGCTCTAGGCGTGGGAAAGACTGGAGGGACGAGGGATAGCTCTGGATTTGTGTCTTGGCACCACTACTTCCTAGCTGCATAAACAGGCTAGGTGCTTCGTTTCTGAGCCTCAGTTTCCTTATGTGGGAAATGGGAATCCTGAGTTTTCAACTCACTGGATTGAGGGGAGGATTCAGTGAGAGAGCAGCAGTAAAACATTGAGCTCAGAGCCTGCCACACATTAAGTGCTGCTATTTTAAAGAAAAACAAAATAAGACGGTGCAAAGGCAGACGAAATGGCAGACATGGCCAGTGGGAACAGCAGCTTGGGACCACAGCTGAGCAGGGAACGGGCTGACGACAGCCGGGTGGCTGAGAGTTTGTAAGCAGTAAGTTGTTCCACTGACATAGGTGATGGCCGAGGGAGTTTTCCTGCCCCCTTATTCAAGCTCCTGATTTCATTCTTCTCTGTTGTTTTAGATCATCCATTTCCTAAGGACAAGGGCCCACCCAGTGATGCTTAAACAGGTACAGACAGGTACCACGTGCTGGAGGCTGGCAGCCCTGGCACTGGTGACGAAGCGCTGGAAAATCGGGGATGTGTGGAGGGCTGGGTCCTCTGGGGCAGTGTTCCGGAACCTCACAGCCACCCCCTGGCCCTGCAGACACCTGTGCTGCCGCCCACCATCACAGACCAGATTCGGCTGTGGGAGCTGGAAAGGGACAGACTCCGCTTCACCGAGGGTGAGTGGCTTTGGTGGTTGATTCTTAGCCTTTGGCCAGAGGAAGGACAATTCCGTCTTGACCTGAAAAAGCTATTGATGCATTTTTTTTTGTCTTGCTGACAAGACACTTTATTTCCGGGCGAGTCTCAAATCTGTGCAATTTGGATTTAGTTAGGAGAGGGAAATTGGGAGGGGTCACCTCTCTGGTTTTGGTGAGCATTATGGGTTTTCTTACTGCACTACGTTGCCTCCCTGAATATGGTTGGATGAGCCAAGGAAGCGACTTAGAGGGCTACATTGACATGGTGGGCGGCCTGGGGCGAGGGGCGAGGGGCTCAGGGCTCGCCTCCTCTCCCCCAGGCGTCCTGTATAACCAGTTCCTGTCGCAAGTGGACTTTGAGCTGCTGCTGGCCCACGCGCGGGAGCTGGGCGTGCTGGTGTTCGAGAACGCGGCCAAGCGGCTCATGGTGGTGACGCCTGCGGGGCACGGCGACGTGAAGCGCTTCTGGAAGCGGCAGAAGCACAGCTCCTGACGCGGGCATCGGGCGATGCCCCGGGGACTTGGGGAGACTGCACGTGGGGCCCCTGCTGTTCAATAAAGTCGGAAAGCGCTCCTCGCGGTCCGGCCCCTCCCTCTCGCCGCCCCGCCCCCGCGCGCGCCCATTGGCCAGGAGGGGGGAGGAGGGGCGGGGCCGCGGCTGCCGCGCATGCGCCCGCCGAGCTCTGCCCCTTGCGCCGCGCGGCCGCGGGTCCGGTTCCGGTAGCTCAGTCCTCGGCGTCGCCGCTGCGGGGCGCCCTGGGGTCGGGTGAGCGCGCGGCGGCGCTGGGCAGGCCGAAGTCGCGGCGGCTGGCCGGACTCCTGCTGGCTCTCGGCGCGCCGGGGCGGCGGCCCATCTCCCCGGAATCCCCCGAGCCCTTTCCCTTCCCGCGTGGTCAGCGGGTCACCCCCCTTCTTTGCACGTGCGTAGATCGGGGCTAGAAAACTGACCCTCCCCCGGGAGAGCGCTTCTCTTGGCTCCGGGGAAACTATGTCACAAGCGAACAGGTACCGGCGGGCGCTGTGCGGGGTGGGAGGGAGTAACGCAGGCTGGGAGGAGGCGGGAGTAAGGCGGGACCAGGGGTGTGACCCGCCGCGGGCCCTGTCCTCAGTGCCTGTCCAAGCCCTGCCGATGCCGCACCTGCCTCGGGCCTCTTTCCGGCCCTGGGGGCTGAGGCCCTCACGGGGCCTCCCCGGGTCCCATGCCCTTTCTACCCAGTCCGAGCCCTACGGGTCCCCCACCTCCCGGAGGAACCGCGAAGCCAAACAGAAACGCCTGCGAGAGAAGCAGGCGGCGCTGGAGGCCGGGCTAGCCGGGAAGAGCAAGGTTGGGGTCGCCCCGCTTGTCCTTGGGTCCGCGAGAGACGTGGGCGGGGCTGCGGGGGAGACTGGACCCCAGGTGCATGGGGTGCACCGGGAACCGCAGCCCCTCCCTCGGCCCCTCCCCCCTCCCCCAGGCGCCTGCAGAATCCAGTAAGGCCTGGACTCCTAAAGAAATAGTGTTGTATGAACTCCCCACGGAACCCGGCGAAAAGAAAGGTAGCTAGAAACTGGCTCTCCCGTCGCCCATCCGGTCTGCTGAAACGCAGGGGACTTAGGAGCTCTGCCGCCTCCACAGATGTCTCCCGGCCCCTGCCTGCTGCCTACAGCCCCCGCTACGTGGAGGCGGCCTGGTACCCTTGGTGGGTGCGAGAGGGCTTCTTCAAACCCGAGTATCAGGTCTGTACTGGCGGGGAGTTCCCGAGGCCAACTCATGGGGGAGCTTGTCTCCTGCTCCAGTGTCTCCACACATCCCCTGGGCAGGTCCCCTGCCCTGGCCGTTACTTCCAGTCCTTTATGCCCTGGGGACAGCAGAGGGAGCTGTTCACCCAGGTAAGGGCCAGCCCTCTCTTGCCCTTTGCCTTGGCTCCTAGACCAGGCTGCCCCAGAGCACGGGGGAGACCTTTTCCATGTGCATCCCCCCTCCCAACGTCACCGGGTCCCTGCACGTCGGGCACGCACTGACTGTGGCCATCCAGGACGCGCTTGTGCGCTGGTGAGGGGAAGGGGGCTGCTTGAGTTTCGGGAGGGGCACGGGAGGGGGAGGGGGGAGGATAAATGTGGAAGCTCAGGGCTTTGCGTGTGCGTGTTTCTGTTGCAGGCACCGGATGCGCGGGGATTGTGTGCTGTGGGTCCCTGGCTCAGATCATGCAGGGATTGCTACCCAAGTATGTCTCTTGCCACTGTTTCCTTTGCTCGGGTGCAAGACACCCGATTCACTGTCTGCCCCTCATCTCCTAGGCTGTGGTGGAGAAGCAGCTGTGGAAGGAGCGGGGGCTGAGGAGACACGAGCTGGGCCGGGAAGACTTCCTCCGGGAGGTGTGGAAGTGGAAGGAGGAGTGAGTGCCAGGCGCAGGGGTCGAGATCATGGGTTTGGGACCTTGCTTCCCAGCCTCTCTCCGGCTTGTGGTTGCTCTTCCCATCCCCCTCACTTCCAGAGACTTGAGCTCTGGAGCCTCGTAGTGTTTGGTGGGGTCTCCAAGCTCTGCGTGTGTGTGTGTGTGTGTGTGTGTGTGTGTGTGTGTGTGATACAGTAAGATGTGCTTATTGACTTATGTGTATGTATATACACTCACACGCTCCCACTGGTGTGTGTGTGTGCGTGTGTGTGTGTGTGTGTGTGTGTGTGAGATACAGTAAGATGTGCTTATTGACGTATGTGTATGTATATACACTCACACGCTCCCACTGGTGTGTGTGTGTGTGTGTTTGTGTGTGCGTGTGTGTGTGAGATACAGTAAGATGTGCTTATTGACGTATGTGTATGTATATACACTCACACGCTCCCACTGGTCCCATTTTCCTGGCCTAGGCTTTATCATCTCCCACTCACCCACTGCCACCTTCCCTCTGCTTGACCTGTCCTCGTGTCCCCAGGTCGGCTAGCACATGCCGTCTCCTCTGCAAAGCTGCTCTGGGTTTCCCACAGGTCGGCTGCCCTCTTATAGAGCTTTATGCTTTTAAAGTATATTTTTATTAATTTCAGAGAGGTAAACACATAAATGGAGAGAGAACCATTGATCGGCTGCCTCTTGCACACCCCACACTGGGGATCAAGCCTGCAACCTGGGCATGTGCCCTGACTGGGGATCGAACCGTGACCTCCTGGTTCATAGGTCGATGCTCAACCACTGAGCCACACCGGCTGGGCTGTGCTTTTTTGATGTTCTAGAAGTCTCCATACTGTCTACATTAGCTTCCAGAGGCTGGACCAATGCTGCACTCCTCCCAGCCCCCAGCGTGGCTGGGTGTCCCTGGGCCTGGTCGTTGGTGCTCGGGACATGTTTGCTGACAAACCTCTCTGGGCACAGGAAAGGGGGAGAGATCTGTGGGCAGCTGCGAGCTCTGGGGGCCTCCCTGGACTGGGACCGAGAGTGCTTCACTATGGACGCAGTGAGTGTGCCCTCAGGCCCTGTGGGGTGGGAGGGGTTTAGAGATCGGAGGGTGGCGGGTGGCGGTGTGTCGGGGTAGCAGGGTGGGAGTGCGGGGCCCTGAACGGGGCGGCGGGCTGAGAGGGGCTGTTGGGTGTGGACACTCGGTCACCCTAGGGCTCCTCAGTGGCTGTGACGGAAGCTTTCGTGCGACTCCACAAGGCAGGGCTGTTGTACCGCAGCCGGCAGCTTGTCAACTGGTCGTGCGCTTTGAGGTCAGCCATCTCGGATGTCGAGGTGAGGCGGGGAAGAGAAGTGGCCGCGGGGGAGCGCGTGGCGGGTGGAAGCCCAGAGTCTGGAGCCAGACTGCCCGACTCAGTCTCTGAGCCTCAGTTTTCGCAATCTGAACATCAGGGCTGATGGGAAAGCCCTGGGGTGTTGTGAGGATGGAGGGAGGCCTCCTGGGAGGTGTCAGCACAGCACCTGTGTGGCTGTGCTCAGTAACTGTCCACGGCAGCTGCACTGCGCAGCGCTAGGTGAGGGCCCGGAGGTGGCACCCCGCCCTCTGAAGGCTTCCGTAGGTGCGCTGCAGGGAGGCTGGGCGGGAGGCCGGGGTGGGAGCCTTGCACGGGGCTGCTCTCAGACCCTGCTCCATCCACCCGCTAGGTGGAGAGCCGGTCCCTGCCTGGCCCCACAGAGCTTCGGCTGCCTGGCTGCCCCACCCCTGTGTCTTTTGGCCTCCTGGTCTCTGTGGCCTTCCCCGTGGATGGAGAGCCTGGTGAGGCAGTCTGGGAAGGGCCACTCACCTCTGCCTCCCTGTTTTTTCGAGCCCATGTGGGCCTGGTGGGAGGGGCGTGAGGAACCTGGTAGTGTTCGTGTTCTGTGGGCATTTAGCCTGGCTCCTGGGCCCTGGGAGCTCGGAGTAATTCTGCAGGAGGCTGGCCCCGGGGGAGACAGGTCAGTTCTGGAGTGGGGTGTGGACAGGAGGTGCGCTCAGTTCCAGGCGGGGCTGGTAGATGAGCTGGAGTGTCAGAGGGTGTTGGTGGTGGGAGGCGCGCAGCGTTTGTGATTGGGGCCGACTGTCCCCGGGTCCCCTGGGCCCCGTGCCTTTCCGAATGCCCATCCCCATTTCTGCCAGGGATTCCAGACACCGCCTCTGTCCCAGGCTCCTCATGTCTCGTTATTTCAACCTTGACTGCTCCTGCCCCTCCCTTTTCCAGTTCTCCTGCCTTTAGCTATGTCTGGGGTGAGGGTGAGAATGGTCACTAGCTGGCCGTGCTTGAATTTTACCCTCAGACGCAGAGGTCGTCGTAGGGACCACGAGACCGGAGACATTGCCTGGAGACGTGGCAGTGGCTGTTCATCCCGATGACGCCCGATACACAGTAATGCCCTGCCCTGCCCTGACCCTGGCCATCCTGCCCACAGCTTCCTCTCCCCTCCTTCCCCATGGCAACGCCTTCTCTCCAGCTTCCACCGGCTCAGCCCTCCAGGGGCTCTGAGGCTGCCCGGTCTCTTCTCGATGTCGCACTTTTCCTCTCGCTGTGGTTGACCAGGTCGGGCGGGGGCAGATCCGTGCTGCCTGTCCGTGCGCCTACCTGGAGGCAGGTGGAGGAGCCAGAGGCTGCGTTGGCCCCTTGGCCAGCAGAGCCTATAGTAGTCACACACCCCCCCCAACCCCCTGAGAAACGGTGGCTGACCCCTCTGGCTCTTGACTTGGTCCTCCCCCCTTATCCTCAGGGCTCTCCCGCCCTGCCCAGGCCTTTCTGCTCACATGTGCCTGTCCTTGCCCCTCCTTCCCTTCAGCATCTACATGGGCGACACCTTCGTCACCCCTTGACAGGGCAGCTTCTCCCGCTCGTCACAGACTCTGCTGTCCAGCCGCACGTGGGCACGGGTGAGTGCCACAGGGAGCAGGGAAGCTGGGTGCTGGGGGTGGGGACCGGGAGGAGGAGGAAAGGCGGGGAACCCGTGTGGAGTCGTCGGGGTGGTGGGGTCACAAAGGGGAGGCACAGAGGAGGGAGGGCTGGGAGGCCTGGGCCCCGATGGGAAGCCTACGCCTGGCGGCCTCCGTGCTCACGGGCTCTGCTCCCCCAGGGGCAGTGAAGGTGACTCCAGCGCACAGCCCTGCTGACGCCGAGCTGGGGGCCCGCCACGGCCTGCGCCCCCTGAGTGTCATTGCGGAGGATGGGACCATGGCCCCTGCCTGTGGGGACTGGCTGCAGGTGGGACCGGCCTACTGTTCCCCACCCTGTGGGGGCACCCCCCGCCCCGTTCTCCTTTCCAGGGAGGCCTGGAAGCTTTGCTGCTGCCCCTTTTCCAGGGTCTGCACCGCTTCGTGGCCCGGGAGAAGATCCTGTCCACGCTGAGGGAGCGGGGCCTGCTCCGGGGCCTCCAGAGCCACCCCATGGTGCTGCCCATTTGCAGGTGAGCCTCCCTGACGTCTTCTCCTCGGGCTCCCTCGGGCTCCTGGGAGGGCGTGGGGGCTCCGCACCCCTCGGGCTGGAACGCAGGCCTGCGTCAGTGTCACTGGCTGCTGTGTCCTCAGGGCGCGGGCCTGGCACCTCGAGGGCCCCGGAGCCCTGGGGCGAGGCCAGGGCTGGGCCAGGGCTCAGCCCTCTCCCTTTCAGCCGCTCGGGGGACGTGGTGGAGTACCTGCTGAAGAGCCAGTGGTTCGTCCGCTGCCGGGAGATGGCGGCCCGTGCTGCGCAGGTGAGGAAGGACGCTGGGCAGATGCAGAATCAGGACGCTGTGGGCAGGGAGGCGACGTGGCCCAGAGGGCTGGCTCGTGTCCTCACTCAAGCCCAGAATCTTCTCAGGAGGTTTGGGAGGTCCTTTTGAGCTGAGAAGCAGGGGGTGGGGCCGGGCGGGAGCATTGTTGAAGCGTCTCCCGCAGGCTGTGGAGTCGGGGGCCCTGGAGCTGAGCCCATCCTTCCACCAGAAGACCTGGCAGCTCTGGTTCTCCCGCACCGAGTAAGAGGGGCTCTGGGGGGTGGGGGCGGGGAGGGTGTGGTGCTGCTCCGGCTGAGAAGCCACTCCGCTCTGGCTCTGTGGCAGGGACTGGTGCGTCTCCCGGCAGCTGTGGTGGGGCCATCGGATTCCAGCCTACCTGCTCGTGGGGGAGCCTGGGAAGGTGGTAGGAGGCAGAGCGGGCGGGCAGGGCGGGGCTTAGCCCGGAGTCCCAGGCCTGCTGGGGCTCAGGCCGTCTCTCCCGTGGTCCAGCCTCAGTCCTGTGACCTCCCTGCGGAGGCCCTGGGAGACCCAGAGACAGGCTTCCCACCTGTGGCGGCTCCTCACGCGCCTCATTCTGCAGGGCCACGGGGAGGACTGCTGGGTGGTCGGGCGGACGGAGGCTGAGGCCAGGGAGGCAGCTGCAGCGCTGACAGGGAGGCCAGGCGCCGAGCTGACCCTGGAGCGCGGTGAGGGCCGGGCCTGGAGGGGTGGGGTGGGGGAAGCTGGCGGGGAGGCTGGGGCTGAGCGCGCAGGCTGAGGGCCTAGAAGCTGAGGTTCCGGCTCTGTTTGGCAGACCCCGATGTCCTGGACACGTGGTTCTCTTCAGCTCTTTTCCCCTTTTCTTCCCTGGGCTGGCCCCAGCAGGTGAGGCCCCGGGCGAGCGGCAGAGGGAGGGTGGAGGTGAAGGACACGTGTGGGCCCGAGTCTCGAGGAGATGGTGCCAGGGCCTCTTCCTGCTTGTCTTTCCCCCAGACCCCAGACCTCACTCGCTTCTACCCCCTGTCACTTCTGGAGACCGGCAGTGACCTCCTGCTGTTCTGGGTGGGCCGCATGGTCATGCTGGGGACCCAGCTCACGGGGCAGCTCCCCTTCAGCAAGGTAACGCCTTGTCGTGCCCTGTCCCTCGGTAGCTCGTGTCCCCAACCTTGTCCTCGCTCTGACCCCTGCCTTGGTGGTCTCCACCTCCCGATTCCTTCCCCATCCTCAGCCCTAAAGCCCACGGGGCCTCGGGAAGGCTCTCCAGGCCGCCTTCTGCCGCCCTCCCGCCCCCAGGTGCTTCTGCACTCCATGGTTCGGGACAGGCAGGGCCGGAAGATGAGCAAGTCCCTGGGGAACGTGCTGGACCCACGGGACATCATCCGAGGGGCAGAGCTGCAGGTAGGATAAGAGCTGGGCAGGGCTGAGGTTTGTGGGGGGAGGAGCCAGCTGGGGGTACAGGGGTGGGACCCATGTAGGGGTGGGTCTTGGACTGAGGCGAGCGAATACTCACCTGTCCCAGGTGCTGCAGGAGAAGCTGAGGGATGGGAACTTGGACCCCACAGAGCTGGCGATCGCGGCTGCAGCGCAGGTCTGTTCCCGGTGTCTGCCCCATCCGGCCTCTAGCTCACAGCCACTGGCTTTCTCTGCGACCCAGCCTCCTGGCCCTGCAGCCTCATGGGCATCTGCCACCCCTCCTCCCTCTGGTTGCAGAGAAAGGACTTCCCTCATGGGATCCCCGAGTGTGGGACAGATGCCCTGCGCTTCGCCCTGTGCTCCCATGGGGCCCTGGGTAAGCCGGGCAAGGTGTTGGGGTCGCGAAGAGGGGCTGGCAGGGCTGAGGACGCCCTGTGCCAGCGCATCCACCTGCATGCGCTCTCCTCTCTCCCTCCCAGCGGGGGACCTGCACCTGTCTGTCTCTGAGGTCCTGAGCTCCCGACATTTCTGCAACAAGGTCTGGAACGCCCTGCGCTTTATCTTCAGCGCCCTAGGGGAGAACTTCACGCCGCAGCCTGCAGAGGAGGTGCCTGGCGTGGGCTTGTCTGTCGTCTGAGGTGGAAGGCAGCCTCTGGAAGGAAAGGGAGGGGCGTGGAGTCGCCCTCCCGTGACCTGCAGCCTCTCTGCCTGCAGCTGTGCCCCGCGTCCCCCATGGACGCCTGGATCCTGAGCCGCCTGGCCCGCACCGCCCGGGAGTGCGAGCGAGGCTTCCTCACCCGGGAGCTGCCCCTTGCCACCCATGCCCTGCACCACTTCTGGCTCCACAGCCTCTGTGATGTCTACTTGGTGAGTGGGGCTGGGCCGGTGCGTGCTCTCCTGCAGGCCTGCCCCTCGTGCCCTGAGAGCGAGTGGTCCCTGGCAGAGCTCTCAGCTGGGTTCCCCATGGTCCGTTCTGTTAGGACAGGAAGATGACGAGCCAGGGAACCCTGACTCCCCTTCCCGGGGCTGGTTGAGCGCCTGCCCGGCCTATCGCCTGGGCGAGAGGAGGCGGGAGGCGGGGAGGCTTCTGAAGCAGTCGGACAGGCAGGCCCGGAGGTGGAGGGAGCTTCTTCCTCAGCCTCTGACTCGGTTCAGGCCGGGCAGCTGGGCACTGGGCTGGCCGGGGAGGAAGCGCCATGGTCTGCACCCGGGTTCTCAGCTAATGCCGCGGAAGTGCCAGCGGGAGGGCCAGCGGGTGCACCCGTGTCCCCTGCCCCAGCGCGGGCTCCCCAGGCGGTGGGTGGTGGAAATGGTCATTGCTTGTCCCGGGGATGCTGCTAGCGCAGGACCGCTGCCCGAGGTCACTGCTTCTCAGTCTTTTAAAAAACTCTGTTTCTTTGATGAGCAGAAAACGCAATAGTTTTCTTTCTAAGTTACACAACCTTCCTACAGTTCGATTACCCACCTTCCTCTGAGAATCCTGCCTGGGGTTTCCCTTCTCATGGGACAGCCGATGCTGTGCCCGCAGTCCTGGCTGTGGGCGGCCAGGGTGTGGCGTGACCCGCAGGCTTCCTCCCCAGGAGGCCGTGAAGCCGGGGCTGTCGCACGGCCCCCGCCCGCCTGGGCCGCCTCAGGTGCTATTCTGCTGTGCGGACGTCGGTCTCCGCCTGATGGCCCCGTTCATGCCCTTCCTGGCCGAGGAGCTCTGGCAGAGGCTGCCCCCCGGGCCGGGCGGCCCCCGCGCCCCCAGCATCTCTGTTGCCCCCTATCCCAGTGCCCAAAGCCTGGTGAGTCACACATCCCTGGGGTGGCCCGGGGCGGGGGTCTTCCGAAAGGGTTAGCTGTGGGTCACTAACAGCTGACACTTCACTGCGGAGGCTTTGGAGTTCTGCAGCGCCTCGGGGAGCCCTGTTAGCACCGTGGGCAAGAGTGACCGTGCCTCAGTTTCCCCTGTCGTTAAACCGGGATGGTAGCAGGCAGAGCCATGCTGTGATGAGGGTGGATGCTAGTAACAGGATGTCCCAAAGTCTCCGTGCAGTTTTAAGCTTTAATAACCTGCAAAGGGTGAATGCCTCAAACTTACTCAAAAATCATTTTCAAACTTAACTTAGTTTTTAAATGATGTGTTTTCTGAGTTACGTGCTTTTGTGAGTTTTGAATAATACATTTTAAATGTTTTATTTTTGGTTGTTTGGTATCGTCAGTCAGAGCGACTGAACAGGCAACAGCCACTGATCATCTAAGATCGTAGATGGTGCCAGGTTTTGCGGGTGACATCCCTTAGGTGGTGCAGAGGCGGGTGGGCGGGGCAGAGCCAGGAGAGTTGGCGGGTCCCAGGAGCCTGCTGCTCAGCCCCAGTCCGGTCCCACCTGCAGGAGCGCTGGCACCGCCCCGAGCTGGAGCGGCGCTTTTCCCGGGTCCAGGAGGCCGTGCAGGCGCTGAGGGCTCTCCGGGCCACGTACCAGCTCACCAAGGCCCGGCCCCGAGGTGAGGCGTGGCCTGGGCTCCCAGTGCCTGCGGGAGAAGCAGCGGCTGGCGGGGCAGGGGGAGCGCTTGGGGCCGGCCTTGACCCTGACCGGCCCCTTTCCCCCAGTGCTGCTGCAGAGCTCCGAGCCTGGAGAGCAGGGTGTCTTCGAGGCCTTCCTGGAGCCGCTGGGCACCCTGGGCCGCTGCGGGGCTGTGGGCCTCTTGCCTGCAGGTGCAGCCGCCCCCTCCGGCTGGGCCCAGGCCCCGCTCAGTGACAGCGTGCAGGTCTACATGGAGCTGCAGGTGCCCAGAGGAGCTGGGAGCTGGGGAGGGTCAGAAAGGCTGTGGGGCGGAGGGCAGGGCGAGTTCTGTCAGTGAGGAGGGTCTTCGCGTGGGAGG
>NW_005872611.1:46221-49294 GCF_000147115.1 Myotis lucifugus | reverse complement strand
CTGTCCTCCCGCAGGGCTGGTGGACCCGCAGGCCCATCTGCCTCTGCTGGCTGCCCGAAGGCACAAGTTGCAGAAGCAGCTGGACGACTTATGGCCCGGAACCCCGTCAGAGGGGGAGGCCGAGGCTCGGCGGCAGCAGAGGGTGAGGCTGGGAGGCTGCCCAGGGAGCCCGCCTCCCGAGGGAGGGTGGAGGGAGGGTGGAGGGAGGGTGGGCCTCCTGCCGGATCCTTACTGCTTCTCCCCCGTCCAGCTTTCTTCCCTCCACCTGGAATTGTCGAAACTGGACCAGGCGGCCTCTCACCTCAGGCAGCTGATGGCTGTGTCTCCCAGCCCCAGGGAACCGTGAGCCCTTGCACCTGGCGCTTCTCCGCCCGCCAGACCTGCCTGTGAGGACAGACTGATCCCGCAGCTGCCGGCAAGGGGGCCTCGGAATCCATGTGGTGCCCCTCGCTCCCGGGAGCAGAGCAGCGTGGCCACTCGGTGCTCGCACTCCTGCCGCTGCCCCTGTGCAGCCCCACCTGGAAGCTTGGGCACGAGGAAGGCAGATAAACTTAGTCTCAAACACGTCTGCCTGTGGTTCTTTTGTCCCTCTTTCCCCCAGTGGTGACTCTTGCCTCTCACTTGTCCCCGAGATTCTTGCCTGGGAAAGGAGGGTGCCTCTGCCTCGGGCTCCGGCCGCCGTGGGAGTGGGTGCTGGGCGGGCCGCCTCGCTGGAGGGAAGCGGAGCTTTCTCGTGCTGGCACAGTGACCCGGGTCCACTACTGCCCGGGCTGCTGACAGTGCCCGCTGCTCCTGCCTGCCCTTCCCCACTTCCTTGCTCCTCTGGTGGGGGCTGAGAGGAGCAGGGACTCCTTCCAGGCCGGAGGGGCTGCCAGGAGTGCGCCCCACTCTGCTGAGATGCGTGCAGGGACGCTGCCCAGCCCTGACGGGCGCACAGATGCGCAGACGCCCACCGCCCACCCCAGCTGCTGCCTCGTGGCAGTGGAGTTCAGGGCCTGGCCCTTCTAGGCCCAATTCCATGGTGGCCACTCGCAGCTGGGCCCGCCCTGGTGCTGCTAAATCCTGAGACCTCAGAGGTGGGGGCGTTCTCTCCATTTCTGAGATGAAGGAATGTGCTCAGAGATTAAAAGTAGTTTGTGTAAAAAGTATCACCCGGGATTTAGCCCAGTGACCTACATGCAGTTCTTTCTGGTGCTGTAACCGAGCTTCACGTGTATGGTGGCTCTGCGCTGGCGGCCGCTCCTCCTCCGCCCTACACTTTCTAACTAGACCTAACATCTGCCCGGTCCCACCAGCACATCCACATTCCCGCCCAGCGTGAGAGGAAGCGGCGGGCAGCTTCCTTTCCTCTTCCCCAGCGTCACCAGGTATTGCTTCAGCACCTGCTCTGTACTGGGCCCTGTTCTACACCCTTGGATTCATCAGTGAATGAAAGAAACCAAGATCTCTGCCTGGTAGTACTTTGGTTCTAGCAGGGAAAGTCAAAATGACATAAGTACTTAATAGGTAGTGTGTCTGAAGGTCGTGAAAGCTGGGGGAAGGAAGGGGGTCGGGGCCTGGTGTGTGTGTGGAGAGCAGGTTGTAGTATTAAGATGGGTCAGGTGGGAGTCATTGCAGGAGGCGAGGACTTCCGGGAGTGGACGTCAGGGAGCTGCGAGCGCGTCTGGGGGAGGGAGAGTGGGTGGAGCATGTCTGGGGAACTCAGTGCCGGGGGCTGAGCAGTGCGGCAGTGCTGGGTGCGGAGGGAGGAAGGCTCAGGAGGGTTATGTAGGGTGGTGCTGTTCAAAATGGTAGCCATTGGCTGTCTAAAGTAATTTACAAAGTTCAGCGTTCAGTTCCTACATCAAGGGCCTGACAGCCACACGTGGCTGGTGGCTGCCATGCCGCTCAGCAAGGCTCCAAAGCATTTCCATCATCTCAGTCCTATTGGAAGTGCTGGTCCAGGAGCTTGTTGGCCATTGTAAGGGCTTTGCTGCCTTGGAAGTTGCCTACTTCCTTTCCACTTGCATCCTGTTGGACCCCAACCACAGCCATTCCTAGCTGAGAGGGAGGCCGGAGACGGCCCAGCCAGGTGCCCAGCTGAAGTTCACATGGCTGTCCAAAAGGAGGAGCATGCTTACCACCCCAGGGCTAGTGAACCCCAAAGCATTCTTTGCACTGATGTCGTGAGTTTGGGGAGAGAATTCTTAGAGAAAAGCATCTGGAAGTGACAGCCCCGTAGTCTCAGGTCCTGAGATCTAAGAACCAGGCTCTGAAGCAGTCAGTCTGCTCCAGACACTTGGGGATCCAGACTTCTAGTCCCCCAGCTTGTTTGGGCCAACACAGAGGTGCCACTGCCCACCGTGCAGGCAGGCCGGGGGCAAGTCATGACATAGGGGCCCTTCGGGCCCTCAGCCACCTCTCCTCTGGGCTAACTCCCAGGACAGGTGCAGCGGGAACGAGGGGGATTGAGTTTGTCTTCACTCTCCCACTTCCTATGCTCCCCTCGCTTCAGGGGCCCCTCCCTCCAGAGCAGCCGGCGCTCATTTCCTAGGTGCTGACGGTGTTGGGTGGGTGGACAGGAGGCAGGCGGGCACTGTGAAAGCAGGAAGCAATCCTGTCCACACCCCAAGCAGGCAGGGCTTTGCAGTTTGAGACAGCTGGTAAGAAGTCAAGACGGTCTTCTGCGGACCCAAGGGTCCCGGGTTCAATTCTGATCAAGGGCACGTACCTTGGTTGCAGGCTCCTTCCTGGCCCGGGCCCTGGTCGGGGCACATGCAGAAGGCAGCCAATTGATGTGTTCCTCTCACTTTGATATTTCTGTCTTTCCCTCTCTCTTCCACTCTAAAAATTAATGGAAAAATATCCTCGGGTGAGGATTAAAAAAATAGAAGTCAAGACGGTCTCAAGTGGGGAGTCAGGTGAGCCTGCCTCGAGGAAACCAGGAGGACGCCTGCAGCCAGATGGGACCAGCTTTCCACCCTAATAACCACCCCTGCCGCTGGCCCTTCTCTGGCAGCACGCGGCATGTGCCCAGGCAGCGGGTCCGTGTGGCCCTCGGCAACCCTGCGAGGCAGGTGCTGGCAGGAGCCCC
>NW_005872611.1:27563-29314 GCF_000147115.1 Myotis lucifugus | reverse complement strand
CTGCTAAATCCGATATCACACATAAAAAATTGTCCAATGCAAATCTATCCAACCCCAAAACCCAAGAGCAAAACAACATGTCATACCTCCAAAACCAGCACAGCAACAGGAACGAGAAGTCACCCCAAAACTGCACCTTTGGAAAATACCATCATTACCTTAGACAGTAAAAGTACCATAACTCTTTCCTACCATTCAGTCAATTCAGAGATCAACAAAAACCCCACATCTTCCTCAGAAAAAAGCACAACATATAAGGCATCATTTAAGGCAACAGGTACCACAGAAGGAAAAGAAAGTGTTAAGGATCATACAGCAGCTAATAGTTACACAACTATAGTTGCCTCAGATAAGACTCCGATAAAGACTACAGACCAAGCAAAAGACACAATTTCAACCCGTGTGAAGACTACAAGTTCCCTACTGATGCCTACAGACCACAGACAACACAGCACATCGGCCCATGGGAAGATCACAAGAACCTCACCAATACCTACAGACCATGATCAACACAGCACATCAGCCCATGTTCAACACAGCACATCAGCTCATGAGAAGATCACAAGAGCCCCAGAAATGCCTACAGAACATGATCAACACAGCACATCATCCCATGTTCAACAGAGCACCTTGGCCTATGACCAACACAGCACATCAGCTCATGAGAAGATCACAAGAGCCTCAGCAATGCCTACAGACCATGTTCAACAGAGCACATCAGCCCATGTTCAACAGAGCACCTTGGCCTATGACCAACACAGCACATCAGCTCATGAGAAGATCACAAGAGCCCCAGAAATGCCTACAGACCATGATCAACACAGCACATCAGCCCATGTTCAACAGAGCACCTTGGCCTATGACCAACACAGCACATCAGCCCATGAGAAGATCACAAGAGCCTCAGCAATGCCTACAGACCATGATCAACACAGCACATCAGCCCATGTTCAACACAGCACATCGGCCTATGACCAACACAGCACATCAGCTCATGAGGAGATCACAAGAGCCTCAGCAATGCCTACAGACCATGATCAACACAGCACATCAGCCCATGTTCAACAGAGCACCTTGGCCTATGACCAACACAGCACATCAGCTCATGAGGAGATCACAAGAGCCTCAGCAATGCCTACAGACCATGATCAACACAGCACATCGGCCCATGTTCAACAGAGTACCTTGGCCCATGTTCAACACAGCACATCGGCCCATGAGAAGATCACAAGAGCCTCAGCAATGCCTACAGACCATGATCAACACAGCACATCAGCCCATGTTCAACACAGCACATCAGCCCATGTTCAACACAGCACATCGGCCCATGTTCAACAGAGCACCTTGGCCTATGACCAACACAGCACATCAGCTCATGAGAAGATGACAAGAGCCTCAGCAATGCCTACAGAACATGTTCAACAGAGCACATCGACCCTTGTTCAACACAGCACATCTGCCCATGGGAAGATCACAAGAGCCCCAGCAATGCCTACAGACCATGATCAACACAGCACATCAGCCCATGTTCAACAGAGCACATCGGCCCATGTTCAACAGAGCACATTGGCCCATGGGAAGATCACAAGAGCCCCAGCAATGCCTACAGACCATGGGAAACACAGTACAGCAGCCACAGAGCCAACCACAGGAGCCTCAAGGGCAGGCTGTAGTACACACAAAGAAGACCACATCTACCAAACGGAGGGCCACACCAATCCCAGCAGAGCGTACAGAAAACTCAGGAAGAA
>NW_005872611.1:20610-27463 GCF_000147115.1 Myotis lucifugus | reverse complement strand
TGCTGAGACCTTGAATACTGAGGAAGAACCACAGCTGCCACAGAGACTACAAGGCCTCCAGTCAAGGTCACAGGAGACAAATCTATCAGTTCTTCCACTCCTGGTCCAAATAAAACCAGTCAGGTGCCCACTGGCTGGTCTACCATCCCCACTTCCGGCATAAAACTGAGTTCTGTCATGTCAGAAGCCCCAGTCAACCAGAGCCAAGCATATCAGAACAAAGATGGTGCCCAGGGAGGTCTCCATGCGGGAGAGATGGGGGACAGTGCTTCATTCCCCGCATGGGCCATAGTTATTGTGGTCCTGGTGGCTGTGATTCTCCTCTTGGTGTTCCTTGGCCTGATCTTCCTGGTAAGGAACAGGGATGCTCCAGTGGGATGGACCCATTGGCGAGGGAACTGAGGAGAGGTTATGGATCAGAACTAGAGGGGGCAACGAGTCTAGCAGAAGAATCATGGTGGGGGAGGATGGCAATAGAGGGGCAGTGGTGGTGAAAATTATGAGGAAAGACAATAGATGCATGGGACACAAAATATAGAAATGGGGGGAGGGCTGTGGATAAGCAAAAAGGGTGTAGAGGAGGCAAAATTTGATAGAACAAGGGAAATAGGACAGAAGAAGGAATTAGAGAAGAGATCTGGGACTCTATTGGATCAGAGGCTGCAATAAGGATCAAGTTTGGATGGAATCTTGGAAAAGAAACAAGCAGAAGGTCAGGATCAGGGAATAGAAAAGGGCTGAGCAGGGGTGTTGAGGCAGCAAATGGCATGGCAGATGATACTCACTCCTCCTCTCTCCCCCCAATCCCAGGTCTCCTACATGACTCGAACACGGGGTGCACTGGTCCACAACCATGAGGACAATGACCCAGAGGAGGATGGGGGCCCCAATTCTTACCCCGTCTACCTGATGGAGCAGCAGACGCTTGGCGTGGGCCAGATCCCTTCCCCGCGATGATCTTCTAGAAAGCGCCCACCCCCAGTTCTTCCATGCCCTACCCCCTCCTGGAGGAGGAATTGGACTCACTGTTCCTATTTCCTGGACACCCGAAGGGCAAAGTCCTGACAGTTAACAGCATCAACCCTTCATCTGCCGTGTTCTTATTGAGAATGGTCAAGGGAGTGGGCGATAAGCAAGAAGGATGTGAGCTTGGGAGACAGAAAAGAAAGAACCAGTAATAGCAGCAAGTGTTCTCTGTGGAAGATGATGGTCTGAGAATGAAAGTGTTTGATGGACGCTTGGGGTGGGAGCCAATACAGGGCATTGGGTGCTGGGTGGGGCAGGGCAGGTGAGGAAGTTTGGGAGCCTCCGAGGGCAATGCCCAGATCTGTCTTGTCAGATGAGAGGGGAGACGGAGACAGAGCCCTGGGTTTCAGGACCATCGATATCATTTCCACTTACTGTCACTTAGAGTGTGTGAACAGGCTTGTCTCTGTTTCCAGGGTCTGACCCCTTTCTTTTCTTTTTTAAATGAAGAAATAAAAAAGGATCTAAGAGGAAAGGATGACTTATTTTCTTCTCCACTCTCTCCATTCCCAGAAGAAATAAAAATTACAAAAAAGATCATAAACATCTCTCACTGAGATGGTTCTTCCCTCTTCCTCCCAACCCCCTTAGCTTTTCTGTGTCTGTGTGGGCACCTGCAGGCCTGGCTTGCTGGGCTGTGGGCACAGGGATTGACTTGGGCCTGCGCTCTCATCCACTGACACCCACCCCAGACCTTCCTCCATGGTGTTCTCCACCCAGCGTTCATTTTCCTGTCTCTTCCACTGAAAGCCACTCACTCATCTTCTCTACTGCCCCCCACTTCACCCCAGATTCTGACCCCCCCCCACGAGTATTTCATCTGTATGTTTTCTGGATTTTTTTCTCCAATTTATTAAAGCTCTTTCACCTATTACTGATTGAGCAGAGGCGGGAAGGGAGAGTAGACAGATGACAGATAATGTCCTTGTAGCTCTGGTCTTTTCATAATAAAGTGTAAAATATTTACACAGTAAGGATATCATACCTATTGGACCATCAGTTGGGAGAAAGTCCTGACTGGTGCGCGTGGCTCTGGCTGTGACCTTGCAGATGACCTTGAGCAGGACTGGCCAGAGGGCAGGACTGAAGATCTTTGGAGGCTGCATTTCTATTGCTCCTGAAATGCCTGGCTCCTGGTTAGGCAGGAGCGGCCCGAGTTCACGCTGAGCTCAGTTACAAGGTGACAAAATGAGGAGAAAGCTTGTTATTCAATAAGCAGGTATTTCTAAGATCCATTATACATTCTGTTGAGGATTATGAAGAACTCTGAGACAGAATTCCCACCTGAGACACAAATACAGGAAACTTCAAATTAAATAATTCAGTAAGAGTGTAAATAACAAGGCAGCACCACAGAGGAGAAACAAGACTGATGAATGAAACCCATTATGGGCACCTGCCTTGTCCCACATCATGCCAGCCTGCTCCAAACCATCCCGTGCCTCACTGTCAGTCTCAACGGGACGGCCAACCCCCCTCACTGCGGGCGCCGCGGCCTCTCACCAACGTGTCTTTTGCTGATCCGAAAGGCACCCTGCAGGCCATGGGCCTTCCCACCTCAGCTCCAGCACAAGCAAACTGCAGGGCCAGGGCTGCTGTTCGCTGCCTGGGGCATCCCCATCGTGGGTGAGACGCCGCAGCCCGTCCTGGTCAGACATCCTCAGCTGGACACTCCTGTTTCCCACCCAGCGAGAGGCACCAGGGGCCAGAGGGACCCGGATTACGTCCCGGCAGAGGGGCTGCAGCGGCCGGGCGCCTGAGAAAAAGGAGCAGCGTGTCCCACCTTTAGTCGCTGGGCAGACTGACAGCCTGTGGCCACGGGACAGGGCACCACTCGCCCCGGGAGGAAGCGGACTCCCCCAACCCCAGCCTCTCTCCGTAGCTACTTTAAAAACCAACACAAAATGAACAAAACCACCTCGGCCCCTGCCAAGGCACCAACAGGGAGCACTGGGGTCAAAGGGTGTGCGATGGGCGGGGGGAGCGTCATCTCCGAGGTTCTTTCTTCCCGCTTCCCCCTCCTCTCCTGGCTGGTGGTCACTTTGCCTCCCGGGAGCCCGCTAGCAGCTCCTTAAGGAAGCCCTTCATGTGCTGCCCGAGCTCCCGGCCATCACCGCCCTCTCCTGGGCGCCCGCACAGAGCCCGGCCCCCAGCCGCCTCGCCGCCCCCTGGCCGCCCCCTGAGGCTGGCTGCACCGGGAATGGGGCTCAGAGTTCAGGTCCGCTGGGCGCCTTGGAACCCAGCTCTGAGGATGTGCAGGGAGAGCAGCGATGATGCCCCAGCGCCGCCTGCTGGGGAGGCAGGGGGTCCCACAGGCATGGCAGCAAACAGTTCCAGGGGTGCCCCCCCAGCGGACCACCTGCCCTCCACACCTCCCATGCGCCCACTCCTGTTCATGTCTGCGTCCTGTTCTCCAGAGGCGAGGGCTGGCCATTTTTAGCTTTTCCTCCTGCCGTTTGCACCTACAGATTTAAACATTACACCATAGTACATTGCTATTCTAGATTTTAAACGACCTTAACTGCATCTTTTATTGGGCCACATAATGTTGTAAGGCTCCTGTCTCAATTTCGCACCTAAAAAGATGTAATAATTTAGATGTATCTAATATGATGAGGGATTAAATGTCTTTTTCAAAAGAAAACACATTTTAATTTTATTTGTTTACTAGTGGCCCGGTAATTCGTACACATTAAAAGTGAGTTAATTAGAGGAAATATTTTAATATTGCTATTTTCCCATTCTCTATAGTAGAAGTGTCAGAGATGAAAGAAAATTAGTAAAATGTATATGAAGATCTCCCACCTGTCAGAGTCCAGGGCACACGGCGGGGCCCAGAGTCAAGTCCCCGCCTACCCGCTCACGCCTCAAAATCATGCGAGATCCAGACCCGGCTGGCCCCACCCCCGTCAAGCCCCGCCGGGTGGGGGGCACAGCCTCAGGGCCCCACCTCAGCACCACACAGCCTCAGGTCCCTGGGATTGCTCGTTACAGTTTGTTACAGGAACCCCGCCTCCGCTGTGGGCGCAGCCACCTTGTGATGGTGTGAGGGCTAATTTGCATATTACCTCTTTATTATATAGTATTTTAAAATATATTTTTATTGATTTCAGAGAGGAAGAGAAAGAAACATCAGTGATGAGAGAGAATAATTGATCAACCTGGGCATGTGCCCTTGACCAGAATCAAACCCAGGACCCTTCAGTCCCCAGGCCAACACTCTATCCCAGTGGTTCTCAACCTTCTGGCCCTTTAAATACAGTTCCTCATGTTGTGACCCAACCATAACATTATTTTCGTTGCTACTTCATAACTGTAATGTTGCCACTGTTATGAATCGTCATGTAAATATCTGATATGCAGGATGGTTTTAGGAGACCCCTGTGAAAGGGTCATTCGACCCCCAAAGGGGTCGCGACCCACAGGTTGAGAACCGCTGCTCTATCCACTGAGCCAAACAGGTTAGGGCACAAAACACATTTTAAAATTCTAATTAACTTTCTTGCCAGTAACTGTCACTTTTAGCAGCAATCATTAAATAAAATGAAAAGGAAAGTCTCATAGTAAATTGCACGAACCCAAGAGAGAATATTCATGCTTGTTGCCCATTTGTTCAGAATGTAATTTATCTAAATTGGCTCCCAGGTTTTAAAACCCACTGCATTGAAACTGACAGCACGTTGCAGCTAGCTCTGCTGTGTCTTAGGAGAGCTCCTGTAGCGAGAGAGACTGTGCTGGGTGACGGCCGCCTGGGACCGGGGACTGAGGTCAGCACTCCACACCACGGCTGCCATGACAGGGCCACACTCTTAAACAGGTTCCACGTGAGTGAAGGTCACATTTTTTCTTTTCTGTTTTGCAAGAAAAAATACTAGCACAGCCTGATACTCATTCTGTCCGCTCTGTGGTGGGACACACCTGTGGTGAAACTGCTGGCTTCTTCCTCCCCTTCCTCCCCTTCCTCCCTCTCCTAATGTTCCTCCTCCTCTTCCTCCCTTTTCTTAAAGATTTTATTGTGGTAAAACATGCGTAACATTTGCATGTGCCCTTGCCGGTGGCTCAGTTGGTTGGAGCGTCATCCCATACATGGGAAGGTGGGCGGTTTGGTTCCAGGTCAGGGCACAGACCCAGGTTGCAGGTTCCATATGTGCTGGGGCTCCTGTGGGAGGCAACCAACCAATGTTTCTCTCACACATCAATGTTTCTCTCTCTCTTCTCCCTTCTGCTCTCTAAAATCAATTAAAAAAATGTGTGACATACATTTTAGCTTTTTAACCACTCTGACGTGTATAATCCAGCAGCATCAGCCAGTCGTCCGGTGCTGCACCATGTCTGGAGAGTTCTTCCTGAGCCTCCCAGAGCACGCGCTCAGGCGGATTCAGCATGGCCCTGTCCCTGTGCTTCAACGAGGAGAGTGTGCTGCTCAGTGGGTGGCACCGAGGGCACAGATGGGCGGTGCGAAGGGCCCTCCCTGACGGCTCTGCAGCCAGGAGCCAGGCAGATGAGAGCAACTGTTCTTCCCACAGGTTGGATAATTCTTAATTTCATTCCAAACATCTTTTTTTTCTGAATAGAGTGCCGGCTGGTCAACCCTGCACTTTGTAGCAGTTCTGGGAGGTGACCCAGTGTCAGAAATAAGGTGAGCCCCCAAGTCAGGGGTCCTGGGAGAACACGAAGCATAAACATACTCGGGAGCCAGGCACCAGCAGACATCTTCACTTCTACGCAGAAGGGTGAGCACATGGTCTGGAAGCGCAAGCACTGAGCAGGCGGGCTTATAACCCCTGACCCATGTGACCTGTCCTTTGCTCTTGATTGGAGCTCAGGTGCACAGTCTTTCATGATTGGCTAATTCAAAGGGAGGGGTTAGCCTTTGCTGTTTCAAGATGGCGGCCCCCAGGGGAGCGGCAAGCCATGTGGCCAACATGGCGGCTGCCAAGTCACACAGCCCCAAATGGCGGCTGTCTAAACTGGTCTTTGACAGAAAAGGGATGACTTGTTTATTCTCACATTTCCCCCCTTTTCTTTATTTAAACACTTCTCTTCAAACGCGGCTGACATTCACTGACTTTCATGCTCTGCAGTGTCCAGGAGGAGACTAATTTGCTGTTTGGTCAATGCGGTTCCAATTAACCCTTGGGTAAGACCCCCGCATACACACATGGGATGATGTGACACCCATCACTGCAGCTCCTCATCAAAGGGGTGAGGGTGGACACCATTGCTGTAGTGCATTGGAGAAAGGACCCTCGATCCCAGGCTCCAGCTCACTCATCACTAAAGCTGCCAATGCCTTAGGCCAGTGGTCGGCAAACTCATTAGTCAACAGAGCCAAATATCAACAGTACAACAATTGAAATTTCTTTTGAGAGCCAAATTTTTTAAACTTAAACTATATAGGTAGGTACATTGTTATTAACTTAATTAGGGTACTCCTAAGGCTTAGGAAGAGCCACACTCAAGGGGCCAAAGAGCCACATGTGGCTCATGAGCCACAGTTTGCCAACCATGGGCCTAGGGGATCTTGTCCTGTGACATCTACTCCTAAATCTAGTCCTAGCCAATCTTTTGACCTAAAGGCTGAAATATCCAAGTCATTCAAGTGATCTATAACCAGTAACTTAACTGGGTAAGCATGATCCAGATTGTACATATTTCTCCAGCCCACATTGTAAGCCCCTGCAATTTGCCAGATTCCTAAAGCAAATAGAGCCCAGTACACCATGGTTATTAAGACAGTTCACAGTTTTTAGCGTCAATTTCAAGGGGACATGTCCTGGTATGGCTGTCCAAGTTGAGGTGTGTCCACCCTTAACCCGTGTGTGAT
>NW_005872611.1:16608-20281 GCF_000147115.1 Myotis lucifugus | reverse complement strand
GAATTGGGTCCCTGAGTTTTCCCATGTAAGGAGATCTTGGAGCAATTCCCAGGGCCTTATTGGAATCACCTACAGCCAACTCCAGCTAAAAAAAACTTTTCTTAAAATTCAAACCCTAGGAAGGTTGTCAAACTTGATTTTACCAAAAGATTATATATTGAAGTGTATTTGACAGGAAACATGTCATGCCCAGATTTCAGGATCCCCAAGAAACCCACACCAGGGAGCCAGCCATGTCCGATGCAAAAGCATAAGAGTCTTTATTCAAGCCCAGGCTTGGCTCCCCTACCCTCCTTACTGACTCAGCAGCAAGTGGCAGAGAGAGAGCTAGCCCTGTGGGAAGAGGGGTTTTATAGGGGGTTGGAGTAAGGGGAGGAGAAAGGACTGTGGGCCCTGCCGATTGGCCAGGCACAAGTCGGTGTCTTGTTACACAGGATGTGGTCATATCTATGGTGCGCACTTCCCTTGATTGTCATTGGTTAGTTTAAAGAAGTCCTGGGTGTGGCTAGCAGAGGCTTGGGCTTCCGGGAAGAAGCCTTGCCGAGCACATGGCTGCCCAAAAATGGAGGATCCAGGGTAAGATGGAGGGCGTAGCCCTTACCCTGGGGCAAGATGGAGGGCGTAGTCCTTGCCCTTTCAGAACATAGGCCAGCAAACTTCAGTTCCTATGATTAAAAGATGGTCTTTTTATTAAATACCTGATTAATATAACATAATTATTTTACTAGAAAAGAACTGACCAAAATAAGGCTCATTTTCTAATTTCATTTGTCCTTGGGTGTGGACAGCAAATGACTCTAATTGGATTTCTCCCGTCAGTCTTCCTGAGAACTTTGGCATAAGCTATTTACCCTCTGTTTAGGGAGGCAAAATGCAAATCATTGACTCTTAAGTGTCCTTGGTTTAGGGAAGACAGAGCTTTCTAGGTGGTTGCAAACTGCTGTTTTAATATTTCAGTTTCCCTGCTCTGTCCTGGCCTACTGGCCTGTATCATTACATCAATTTCTTTTTAACATTTCTTTATAATAAACTTGTTATAATTTCCACGGACAGTCTTACAACTTTCAAAAACATTTTTACAATTTCCAGAAATAACCACCTATAGAAACCACCTTCTTTTTCCTTCAAAATGCATAACCATGCCCGTCCTTCCATTAAGTATTTCTACAACTTGTACAGACCTTTTCTTTCTTTCTTTTTTTTAAATGTATTAGAATTCTTCACTCTTAGAAACCTTAATTTTTCAATGATTTACCAAAAAATAAACAGCCAGCATTTCTTAGATTAACATTTATCAACACACTTTTTGTAATTATTCTAAAAGACATTAATTAAATTTAAACCAGTTTTAATATTAAAAATTTGGTTTAGACCAATTAATCCTCTTTTTTTAAAAATCAGGCCAATAAAATATTATAAACTAGGCGAAATTTTACCACACATATATTTCATTTTTAAATACCTAGCTATTTAATAATTTTTATTATTTAATTCAGCAAACTCCAAAGTTTTAAGTTACCTAAGACTTTGGAAAATTATGTGTAAACTGCTATATTCTTCTTTAGAGATACAAGTGCTCCAGGCCAGCCCTTCCCTAGGCCACTTTCTTGAGATGTCAGGCCAACTATTGGTGACCAAATGTAACTTATAATATTTCTTGGCCCAACAGGTCCTCAGGGTCTGGCCCAGAGCACTTTCTCATTTGATCTTTTAGTCCTGGTAAATTCGGAAGACCCTTCTTTGCCTTGTTGAATGTTAAAGGGTTTATTTAGGTTCTGAGACTGGGAACTGCTTCCCTAATCCCGTTAATGATGAGCTCCCTAAGGTCTCTCATGTGCCCTCTATGGGCCATGTTGTTATGGTCCCGCTGGGGCTCCCGGTTGGGAAATGTTACTTCTGCTGGAAGTGCCCACGGCCAGTCGGGTGCTCTCGCTCCCAGACAGCCATAGCTGACCTTCGAACCATAGCTCTCTCTTCTCCCGAGAATAGGATTCCTAAAATGGACATTAATTCGGTCCACGTATATACTTGTGGGCCTAGAAATTGATCTAATTGGCCAGCTACACTAGGTGGGTCTTCCAGTAGAGGCTTGAACTCTTTCGCAGCCTAGGAAAGCTGGTTTCTGGTGGCATGGCGGCCAAAGGGCCAGTTGGAGCCTGAGGGGGAGGCTGGGATTGTAAATCGTCATCTTGGATGTTTCCTCAGGTTGTCTCCCGGTGGCATGGGGAGGGGCGAGGCAATTCAAGGGATCCCATTTGTCTGCCCTTGTTCTCTTTTAGATTTTTACTGAAAAGCTTTATATCTTAACAACTTTGAGATTTTTAAAGCCAACTATTACCTAAAGCATTTTCTTGACTAATTTTGTAACAGGGATTTGAATTATGCTGTTAACTATGATTGCCCTTTCTGTTCAAAGAAAGGACACGCTAATCTGGCTGGGAGTCCTATGCCTCCAGGACCACCCTTGGAATGAGGTCCATCCTCATTCAAGAACCGCCCATTCTCGTGCTGCGTGCCCCAAGGTCAGCCTTAGTTCCGCCTCAGCTGGCCTGCGCGGGTTTGTGACGTCACAAGCAGGCACGAGACACCTGCCTCCTGTCCCGGTCCCATCCCAGTTAATACCAACGCTGACAACTGGATGTTTAATGGACATGATGCTGGGCGGGGTTTTGCAAATTTCTCTGCCCTTCCCAGTTCGGCAAGCACCCAAGTACCGCCTCCCATTCTGCCACTTGGAAACCGTGGGGTTTTTTCCTTTCCCCGCCCGCTTTGCCTCAGGTGGGGAAGAAAATGGTTTGTTAGGCTTGGAATTAGCTGGCTTTTGTTTTAAACTTCCCTGGGTTGCAACCTCCACAAACTTACTTCTGCTGGAAGCCATGCAGCCAACATAGCAGCTGTCTAAACTGTTCTTTGACAGAAAAGATGACTTGTTTATTCTCACACCAGCACTCACCTCCTGTGGGAGGGTCCCTCCAGCGGCTGGCCACTGGCAGCTGCTGACAGTTGTAGAGCCTTTTCTGGATCCAGTCCTCTAGAAGCATCCCAGCTCGTCCCCAGCCCAGGCCCCAGGGCTGCTCTGTGGGGAATGGCATTGCCAGCACCGTGGTCTCCTCTGCTCTAAGCACCTCTCAGCTGCCCCTATGATCTCTGGCCTAGACTCTGGTCCAGTCTCACCACGAATGAGCTCCAATGCCACCCCCTCCTCTCCATTCCTGCTTGTTTCTCCTCTGGGCTCCCCTCCTGTGGTTAGAGTCCATCCCTTCCACCCAGTCAGCAGCTCTTCTGTGCGAACGTCCCCCACCAGGTGGTTACACCCAGCACTTCTGCCCACAGTGGCCTCACCTCACCTCTACTGACCCCATCCCCGCCCATCAGCTCCTCTCACTTCTGTGCCCAGTACCATCAGCTGATTCCTCCCCACCCACCACCCCACCCCACCTCCCATCCACTGGCCCTGGCTCAGCGCCCGGGCCTCACCTGCTGTCCCTTCCTCCACACGCAGCGCTGCGGGGCCCAGCCGCCTGCTCCTTCCCATCGCGGCTCCTGGTCGGCTCCTGGCCTGCTTGTGGCAGACGCTGCGACCCAAACACCTTTAAAACGCGCCCTCTGACCCTTCACAGGGAAAGTGCTGGTTAGACCGCAGAGTCCACTGGTGTTTGCACATGCCACCAGC
>NW_005872611.1:13048-16190 GCF_000147115.1 Myotis lucifugus | reverse complement strand
GCACCGCGTGCTCCAAGCTGCTCAAGACCTCAACCTGAGCGTCGCGAGAGCCCTCCGTGGATGATGAAGGTCAACCTCACACTCCAGCCCTGCAGCCGCTGCACACGTCACCCTCCCTTTCATGAGTCTCCACCCGACAAACCCGAGAGTTGTCACCTGTTTCCTAGGCACCGGGACCGCCAGGGACCAGACCCAAGACCCCCCATCTCTGTCACCGCGGGCACGGAAGAGCCGTGACCACGAGCTGCGGAGCAGTGCTGTCCCTGGAGACAGCCCCGAGGACGGCCGGCCTGGGCTCACCCACCGCAGAGAGCGTCCACCGCCTCAGCCCCAGGCCCCAGGCCCAGCAGCACAGGGCCCTCCGGCTGAGCCGGCCAGCGCGCACGGAGCCGGCACCGCCTTCCCGGGCACAAGCACAGGGCCCGGGAACCCCGGGGGGCGTTTGCAGTGCTGGGCCGTGGTCCTCATCTCTGAGTGGTGGTCGCCATCGGAGTGTCGGTAGGAGTGTTTGCCTGCTGAGTCACTGTGCGTGGAGTGGGACCCACCTGGCAGATGGGTCACGAATGGGCGTGGAATGACAGGCGGAGGAAGTCAGAAGAGAGGGCAGTGGGCAGAGTCTGCTTAACCCCCGCCCAGTGCCCACGCGCAGCTGAGCAAAGCGGTGGTCTCCCAACCCATTTAGTGGCTCCAGGCCACAGCGGGAGCCTGCAGCAGGGGCAGCAAGGAGCTGCTCCCGGAGCTAGGGCAGGTCCCGGGGCAGGGGAAAGGGGGGGCCGGGGCAAGTCGGGGGAGGGGAGGCAAACGGGTGGGCAGCGTTCAGGAAGCTCCGGGGAAACGGCTGGGGGCAGGTGTGCCCCCTGGGCGGGGTAGCGGACTTGGTCCCTTTGGAAGCGACAATGTACAATAGACATGGGTGCCGCTCCTCCGCGCCTGGGCTGGGAAGCGAGGCTGCTTCTCTGTCAAAGTAACAGATTCTTACACAAGATTGGGCCGTTTCCTTCTTACTGATTTCAAACAGCAAATTTGTGTGAGCTGTGAGCTTAGAGAACCACATTTCCCACCGACCGAATCCGAGAGAGTGAGCTCGTCGCTCCGAGAGGCGCCCCCCGCCCCCCGCCCCGCACCCCCGCGCTTGGGGGCGTGTGCCTGGGACGCCTTCGCAGCGGACCTGGAGCCGGGCGGTCCCAGCTCCCTCCCTCTCAGTCTGGTTTTCACTTTCTCTCAGAGGATAATATAAAGCCCACGGGAAGGAGAGACAGCAGATGAACCTGGTAGATGGGCGAGTAGGAAAAAAGAGAGGGCGGTGGAGTGGGACAGGAGGTCTGTGGCCAAGCAGCTGGGACAAAGCCTAGAAGAAGGGCTCCCACCAGGCCTTTCCATTTGGTTACAGATGCCACCACCTGCTACTCCTGGGGGAGGCGGGGTGGGGGGGGGGGGCTATTTCCTGCCTTTTTGGATTTTACCCAAGTGAAAAGAAATTCACTTTTCTAGGTAGTTTGGAAATTTCAAACCACTTCATTAGAGGCTGAGCGTGGGTAACAGGGAAACAGCCTAACAGGACGGACGCCACAGCAATGTGCGCGGAGCCGGCAGGCTCCCAGCCGGAGCCCTGCAGTGGCCCGAGGTGGGCGCCCCAGCCGCCGCCAGCACTGCCTGCATTTCTGCATTCTATTCTCCACCCCGCTCTCCATCTTCTATTCTAATATATTTTTGTTGTTCTATTTAAAAAAATACTTGTCTGTTTTCTCATTTTGGCTGTACATATTCCTGTAATGGTCTTCCACATGTGTAGGATGAGTCAGAGTAAATACTCAATACATGAATGAAAATTCCACACACCAACCAACAAGTCATTGGCATAATTTACAATTAATTTATGTGAGTTTCTTATTTCAGAACTAGTGGCCTGGTGCACAGATTCGTGCACATCGAAAGGAAATTGGGAGCCCACACCCATGTGCCCAAGGAGTTTCCAAATGTCCCTTCTGTGGCCAGGGTCGAGCCTTGCCGGCCGGGAAGTCCCCAGTGGACACCTTGGGACATGCTGGACACTTTCCACCACTCGGAGCCGGATAAGAGACGCTCTGAGGTGAACAATACAAAGTTGGGGATCTTGAGGGGCAGGGGTGCTCTGTTGCCCACGCCCCCACCCTTCAGATCCAGCTCTCTGACTTTTACCCTGATTATCAGTCGCCACCTTGTGGCCACTGTTATATTGCTGCCTCCCTCTATAGCTCCGGGGCAAACGGTAAGGGATGAGATTTGATCTCGATGCCCGAGGCAAAGCTCCAGGAGCCCTCAGTGATATCAGGCTGGTCCATGCTTCAACTGTTCTTCGAAGATTGTAACTGCAGGCTTATGAGGCACGAGGGATGTAGCAGTGTACTAAGCAGCAGGTGTCCGGGGAGGACCCTGGGCCAGGGCCAGCCTCCCCTGCACCTGCTGCAGCTGCGCTCGCCAGCTGTGAGCCTGGCTTCTGGCTGAGCGGTGCTCCTGTGTGGGAGCATACTGACTACCAGTGTGCATCATAGCGACTGGTCGACCGGTCGTCCAGCAGTTCAGTCTTAACGGTCGCTTCGGCTTTTATATATAGATAGATCTCCTATCCCTTTCTATGGTGGGAACAAAATGAAGCTCCCCAGCCATGACCAAGCCCCTGCTTGTTTAAGATGAAGGTGTGATAATAAGTAGCATTTTATTAATTGTTTACTAGGTGTGAGGTCCAGAGCCAAGAGGGCAGGAGAGCACATCTGCCCTTACCTCTGCTCACCCACCTGGGGCGTGCACCCATTATCCTGAAGAGACTGGGGTGACTTTCTGAGGACATGGGCGGGGCCGGGCTCGGACCGTCTGCATAGGAGTTTGTGCTCACAGCCCAGTGCTTGGGCGGCTCGCCAAGCCTTAGCTCTGTGGGCGTTCCCTTGCCTTTTCTAAAAATTGAAGTCTAACTTATAGGAAGTGCATGAATCTCAAGTGTAGAGCTCATTAGTGTAAAAATGTGGTCACACCTGTACCACCACCACCCAGTTCAAACTCTCGAACATTTCAATCATCTGAGTGGTTTCCTCTGTGCCCCTCCCTGTCAATACCCGCTCCACCCAGGGAACTACTGTTCTGCCTCTGTCCGTGAACTCTCATTAAT
>NW_005872611.1:9386-11069 GCF_000147115.1 Myotis lucifugus | reverse complement strand
GATTTTTTTAAAAAGATAATTACATTTGTAAATAATGATAGAGACTTCCATTTTATTAATATGAAATGCACCTATTTAATGTAACATTATAAATACTTATTTAATCATACAAAATCTTTAAAGATTGTTTAATTGTAACAAATTTATTAAAGTAAGTTTAATTTGCCCTGACTGGTTTGGCTCAGTGGATAGTGCGTCGGCCTGCGGACTGAAGTGTCCCAGGTTCGATTCCAGTCAAGGGCATGTACCTTGGTTGCAGGCACATCCCCAATAGGGGGTGTGCAGGAGGCAGCTGATCGATGTTTCTCTCTCATCGATGTTTCTAACTCTCTATCCCTCTCCCTTCCTCTCTGTAAAAAACCAATAAAATATATTATATAAAAAAAAAAACTCCCAACAAACAAAACCCAGGTCTGGACGGCTTCACAGGGGAGTTTTACCAAACCTTCAAAGAACAGCTAACACCTATACTCCTCAAACTATTCAAAGAAATCCAAGAGTAAGGAGCACTTCCAAGGTCTTTTTATGAGGCCAGCATTATCCTAATTCCAAAACCGGATAAAGAGACTATAAAGAAAGAGAATTACAGGCCAATTTCCCTGATGAACATAGATGCTAAAATCCTTGAGAAAATATTAGCAAATTGGATCCAGCAATATATTTAAAAAAATCATACACCACAACCAAGTGGGATTCATTCCAGGGATGCAAGGCTGGTACAATATTCTCAAATCAATAAATGTGATACAGCACATAAACAAATTGAAAGACAAAAATCACATGATCACATCAATAGACACAGAAAAAGCATTTGACAAAATCCAACACCCATTTTTGATAAAAACTCTCAGCAAAGTGGGAATAGAGGGAGCATATCTCAACATGATAAAGGCCATATATGACAAACCTACAACCAACATCATACTCAATGGGCAAAAACTAAAACCATTTCCCCTAAGAACAGGAACAAGACAGCAATGTCCACTGTCACCACTCTTATTCAACATAGTACTGGAAGTCCCAGCCACAGCGCTTGGACAAGAAGAAAAAATAAAAGGCCTCCAAATTGGAAATGAGGAAGTAAAACTTTCATTATTTACAGATAACATGATATTGTACATAGAAAACCCTAAAGACTCCACCAAAAAAAAAAAACTACTAGATTTAATAAATGAATTTGGCAATGTAGCGAGATACAAAATCAACACCCAGAAGTTGATGGCTTTTTATACACCAATAATGAATTCTCAAAAAGAGAAACTAAACAAACAATCCCATTTACCATTGTAACAAAAATATTAAGATACTTAGGAATAAACTTAACCAAGAAGGTAAAAGACTTGTGCTGGGTCTGACCAGCAGACCCTGAGCAATGGATGAATAATCAGTCTAACACACATTTCTATGAAAGAGAAGGCTAAGGGGCTGTTTTGCTTTAGAAGCAAACATCCCTGTTCACCTGCCTCCTTAGGCTTTTATTATAACAACAGTTTGAACTAAAATTAACCTTTAGATACAATCACCAGGGTAAGCATCCTTGAGAAAACACCTGTTCTGTAGTGTCTTTCAAACAAGGACATTTTGAAGTCTAAACATAAAGATTCTAGTAAAACACCTGGGGGCTCAGACTTGTTTGGAAAAGTCAAGGCAGGGGCTGCTGCCTTTGGCAAGGTCCCACAGAGG
>NW_005872611.1:0-7006 GCF_000147115.1 Myotis lucifugus | reverse complement strand
TTGATTGGTAAAAGGTACACAGCAGGAATTCTGCAAGCGCTGTTGGCAACCTGATCTTCACGGGTCTACTGTCCATTCTTCCCCGTTTTTGGTGGGTGTTTATCTTCACTCAAGGATATTTTTGCATTGATTTTTAGAGAGAGTGGAAGGGAGAGAGAGAGACAGAGAGAAACATCGGTGTGAGAGAGACACATCAATTGGTTGTCTCCTGCACAGCCCCGAGCAGGGCCGGGGATCATACCGGCAACTGAGGTACGTGCCCTTGATTGGAATCAAACCTGGGACCCATCTATGCGTGGGCCGATGCTCTAACCATTGAGCAACTGATTAGGGCATTTCTTTTTTTTTTTAAGTGTTTTTTTTTGTTGTTGTTGTTAATCCTCACCTGAGGTTATTTTTCCATTAATTTATAGGGAGAGTGGAAGAGAGAGAGAAAGACAGAGAGAAACATCGATATGAGAGAAACACATCGATTGGTTGCCTCCTGCATGAGCTCCAACCAGGGCCCGGGCTGGGGAGGAGCCTATAACCAAGGTACATGCCCTTGACTGGAATCGAACCCGGGACCCTTTGGTCCTCAAGCCAACACTCTATCCACTGAGCCAAACTGGCTAGGGCACATTCCTTTTTTTTTAAATTGAGGTACACTTGACCTCTAACATTACGTTAGTTAGATAGGTGTACAACATAATGATTTGCTATTTGCATTCATGTGAAATGGTCCCCCGGCAAGCCTCGCTGCCCTCGGTCGAGGCTGTAGCTTCAATCACACACACCGGGCGGACAGCAAAGCGTCCGAGACCCCTCGGTGCCTGCAGTCCTCCTCCCCTTTGGGGAGACTCTTCTCCTTACTCTTTGTTTCTCCCAGATTTCTCCCACGTGGAATCTATATGGGAAGGGTAGCTAATTACCATGTTTCTCTTTTATTAGTGTAGATGCTTATGATGTGCAAACACCATGCTGGTACCTTTAAACACACCATCATTTCTTTCTCGAAACAATCCAATGGGAACTTAAATTTCCGGCTCCATAATGAGCTAGGAGCCTTGACTTAAAATACCCTGAAAAGCTTAACATGGTGTACTTAAAGTCTTCTTAAATGAACCAGCGAGTTGGCAGGGAAGTAAGGAACGCTAAAAGCAAAGACTAAGATAGGAAGCCAAGGCGTAAGGGGCGTACTGAAGCCAACTTTGGCCAAACCAGGTGCACTGAACCTTCAGCAGCACCAGCCGCGGCAGGACCCTCACAGCAATCTCTACCCCGCAGGGAGAGTGCAGACTGCAGCCCGCCCACGGGAAATGCAAGTAAGATCGCTTGTCTCTACACGTGGTGCAGGGAAGGGAGAAGAAAGGGACATATGTCAAGAAATAGCTGTAACCACAATACTTCACATGGTTTGCAGCCCCAAATCACGGGGAATTCAAAAGACCTCAAGCCTATCATTTAATTCAAAAGAATTCTCGAGTGATAATGCCTCCATATGCCTGGCCCACGAATGCAAATTCTTTGTGGAAGATCAGATCTTTACCTCATCCCTCACGGAACTTCTACAGATAACATCACAAGAAAAGTAAATTCGTAGTCATAGCTCTCAATCACCAATGAAAACAGACGCCAGGAGTGACAGCCAGCAGGAAGGCAGCTGCACGACGGGCACTGGGATTAGTACACCCAGAGCACAAAGCCATGGGCTTACGTGCGTCACAGCTGTAGAGCTGACCACAGATATCCGCCCTCCATCTTCAACAACAGAATCCTCAAGTTTTAGTTGAGTGTGTGTCCACCCACCTAGACAGTGTATTTCCGTACCTTTGAAGCTGTCTGTAATGATGTGACCATATTCTGGCTTATGGTGCATAAGCAGACAACAATAACCTCTCATGAAGTTATAAAACAAAATAAAATTAAAATACTTGATAACATTAGGGTATGAGTTGGGAAATGGTAATAAGAATTAAAATGTGCCGAGGTCCTTGTATTGTTTTGAGGAAGAGTAAAACATGAGCTACACTTAGACTATAGTAAGTGCGCATGTGAAGTTCTTTACAGGATGGCCTCTCACAGGTGCCATCTGGGCTGCAATTCAGGACCCGTGCGATTCTAGAGGGAAAGAAGGTTTCTTTCTCACACTGCTGCTATTTTTTAGCCACAGAATAGGATTGCTGTGAACCCTGGATCCAACCCATCGCTGACGGCCCCTTGCCCTCTGCCTCAGGAACTGCCCATCACGGCCGCCAGGACATGTGCGTCTGAGCCTTTCCTAGTGCGCCCATCTCTTCCGGACTCCGACTCGCTCATTCCAAATCCCGGGTGTCTCCAGCGCCTCCCGCTTGCCAGCTCCTTTCTAACAGGTCTCACGTTGGGGATGCTCATTCAAATAAACGACCACACTCACTCCGTGTGGAACTCCCATTGGTCCCACCCCTCCTGCCCTGGCCACAGGGTGTCTTCCCCATGAGCTCCCCAAACCTCCCACGCATTTGGGTGTGACCAGTCATGCTCACTCAGCGGGCCGTGTGTGCTTTCTGCTGCTGCGGTCTTCCGTGTCCAGACCCAGTGCGAAGCTCCCGGCGGACTAGGACTAACAGACTTGAGTCTCCTAATGTGGCCTGAGGCGCACCTGCTGGGAGATGCCTCACCGACGCTTCGGAGAAGGAACATCCGTGGATCCCAGAGTGGAAAAGCTCCTACGGATTCCTCTGAAAATAGGCAAGACGGGAAGTCCTGTGCTTGAGGTCATACGCCCCCTCAGTCTGACGGGTGGCTTGTTCTTGCACATTCAACACTCTCCCCACGCCCTCAGCCCCCATGCCCGGGACACCGCCGAGATGGCTTCATTGAGCCCTGGACCCATTTCCCCTGTTCACTCATTAATTGTTGAAGGCCTACTGCTCACCAGCCTTCTGTCGTACATCTGCCTTCTGCCCATAACCCAGGGCCCAGATCTCTCATTACTGCTCTCCTTAGAGTCTCCTATTTCTGTTTGTCCCCTAGCTCAATCCATTAGGGCATCCTCCCTGCTAAACGAGCAGGCCCACAGGACTCCCTGACCGGGAGAAAGAAGTAGAACAGGTTTCTGGCCCCATCCCTGCCTCAGAGGGTGGGTCCCTTCCACTCTGACAATCTTGATTACCTTGTCCCATTCTGCTTCCTGCTGCAACCCAGCCCAATGCCCTGTCTAGTGTGATCATGTCTTTCTCCTTTCTCACCTTCCTCTTGACCCCTAGTCTCTGCCTTCCCAGGCTCAGTACTGTTTTGTTAGCTGCTCAAAGCTGACAGAAGAACAAGTCAACTTCTCGACTCCTCCCCCACCCATCTGAAGCTATAAAGGCCCCTGCAGCTCTTCCACCGAATAAAGAAGGCAACAGCATCGCCATTGAGAAAGCTTAAGGAACCCAGGCATCCCAGTCTCTCACCCCACCTCCTAGCTCACGGCTCTTCCAAAGAACACATACTTAAGGAGACCCCCAGCTCCTGGAAGCGTCAGCCTTTACCTCTTCACCCCGGAAATCTCCTTTCTCGAGAAATACTGCTCTTTGCCTTCTAGGGCTTGGCCGCATCTGGGATCCCACGCATCTTTGCTTTCTGGACACCAAGAGGCAGATCGAGATGCAGACAGGAAGCACTCCCTTGAAGTATTGGCTACTATTACATCTCCTGCTTTTAGGACATGGTGAGTGATTTCCTTAAAGCGGGTGGTCTGAGAGCCTTTGAGGGACTGCAGGGTGGTGACCACGCCCAGGGCGGCTGCGGTGGTCCTCCATGTGAGCACCTTCATTTTGCTCCAATCGCTCCAGTCTAACAACGAATGCCCTGGGGGCCGGCAGAGCACGGCGTTAACACTGGTCTCAGTGCTTTGGGTGAGCTGTTTAACTTCTCTGTGCCTAGGTTTCTGCATCTATAAAATGGTAATGACTTATGTGGGAGGGGCAGGGGGAGTCAAATAATAAGGACAGGAAGAATTGTCTACTTTAAAAAATATCACTCATCTGTATTCTACAAATTTAATTTCTCTCTTGTTCCTAACCTGATTTGCATCATCCTAATCAGCCTCAGTCCAAGGAGAATAGAAGTCAAGAGTCAAAACAGACTCCCACCCTGTCCCATAGCCCTGGCACTCAGACCTCAGAGCTCCTAGTGCACAACCAGAAAGCTGGACTTCCAGAGAATTCATCATTTGGAATCAAAATTAGGCCTCTTATCATTAGACTCACCTGTTCTCCAAAGCTTCTCAGGTCAAAGCCACTCTCTCTCACATGTCACCTCTACATGTGGTCGTCTCCATTTCCTATTTAGTTTTACTCATGATTCTGATCTTATCCCCAATTTCCATCCCATTGCAGAATTTGGGGACCTTCCCAAAATAGAGCTATACTCTAACCCTATGTTACTTGAAATAAAACTGAGGGAAAATACACACATGCAGAGTGAGGTGAGGAGCACCCGTGTCCCAGGCAGCAGTGAGATGAACCCCAATGAGATAGATGCAAACTCAGGGAGAGGCCGCGTGTCTGTCCTTCAGGGTCATGAGGGCAAACAGTGGGCACAACCTAAACTCCAGGTGAGCCTCCCTACACTTGTGGGAATTGATTTATGGCCCTTAATCTGGGCAGATCATGCACATTTAACCTACACATAACCTGTTCTTCTCCAGCCTCTGCCAAGGTGGTCAGGAGCCCTTGGCACTCCAATGCCAATAGAACCACCTGCCCGTTAGGAGAGACAGATAGCTGGCCCCACCTCAAACTCTGATTCATTCAGTCTGGAGTGGTTTGTGTAGACATCTTTATTTTCTACTAGTGGCCTGGTGCACGGATTCATGCACATTGAAAGGAAATTAATTAGAAGAAATATTTTAATATCACTATTCGCCCTTTCTCTATAATAGAAGTGTCAACCAAATTCACGATTGACAATGACAGATGGAAACACACGCGTGCAGTTGGTGCCAGTGAGAGCTTTATATGTATTGCACATACATGCGTGAGTCAGCTTAGTCTTTTATAGATATAGAATAAATTTGGTTAATTATACCTGCTTTTTGATGTAGCTAAACTTTTTCCAGCCCAGTGAAGCACCCTAACTTCTCTTTCAGGTAATTGTCAGCAACACAGCAGTAAATATCAACATAAAGCAGATTATTATTGTAGATCACACAGGGAGAACAAAGGGTAAATATTTAACTGCAGCAGTGTTTGACCATATTCTGCACAGTGAGAAAACCTGAAGTAATTTTTAAAGTGCACCATTTCTTATTTCTTTTCAGTTGGGTCAAGTTTCTAAGCTTTCTAAATCTCCATTTTCCAGTTAATGAAAAAAAAAATAGGATTCCACCAAGTCTCCTATCCACCTACTCCAGGACTTGTGTGAGGATCAAATGAGATGAGGCATTGGGAAACGCTTCACAGACATTTGGTTAAAGTGTGAAATGTTTCCACCTGGCTATAAAGCAAATTGTGTTCCTGGGATGAAGAAACTGCAAGGAGGCTAGTCGCTAGGGAGAGGAAGCTGGGCGTTGCCACATGATGTCATTACCCATATGGTTGGACACTTAGCATATTAGCCTTTTATATAGATAGATAAGCTCTCCAGGTGACCCTAATGTAGGTGTTTTCTGAATAACACTCTGAGAAATATTTTCCAAGGAGGGAGTAACACTAATTTAAGACTGAATGAATCAATATACTAGTTTCACTTGGTCCTCCAATTTCTTTATGATAATTTTAATCTGTATTAGATCTTGTATAGAAGATTTTGGAATAAGCTTATTGCCAGTGAAACTAGGTCAGCTAACCCTGGTGTTGGGGCTGGGTGGGGAGGATGACAGAGTGAGGCAGCTACTAGTAAAGTTGCAGGCTCAACAGCTTGGGTTCAAATTCTGTTCTACTGACCAGCTATATAAACTTGGGCTAGATTCAACATCTCTAAGCCTGCATTTCTTCATCTTAGCTGGTAATAGTAATAGAATCTATTTCATGGGCTTGTGTGAGCATTAAATAGAATTACCTATGTAACAAATTTAAACCAAATGTTGAGCAGAAAGTATATATTCTCTCAAATGTGTCATCATTTATCATTATCATCAGGTATAACTTCCAGTGATAATAGCATAACTACCAATGCTGGATCCAGTGTTACCCCCAGTGGCAACAGCGGAACCTCCACCAGTGGATCCAGTGCTACCCCCAGTGGCAACAGCAGATCTCCCACCACTGGATCCAGTGTTACTCCCAGTGGAAACAGTGGAACCCCCACCACTGGATCCAATGCTACCCCCACTGACAACAGTGGAACCCCCACCACTGGATCCAATGCTACCCCCAGTGGCAACAGTGGAACCCCCACCACTGGATCCAATGCTACCCCCAGTGGCAACAGTGGAACTCCCACCGCTGGATCCAATGCTACCCCTACTGACAACAGTGGAACCCCCACCACTGGATCCAATGCTACCCCCACTGACAACAGTGGAACCCCCACCACTGGATCCAATGCTACCCCCAGTGGCAACAGTGGAACCCCCACCGCTGGATCCAATGCTACCTCTACTGACAACAGTGGAACCCCCACCACTGGATCCAATGCTACCCCCAGTGGCAACAGTGGAACCCCCACCACTGGATCCAATGCTACCCCCAGTGGCAACAGTGGAACCCCCACCACTGGATCCAATGTTACCCCCACTGACAACAGCAGATCTCCCACCGCTGGATCCAGTGTTACCCCCAGTGGCAACAGTGGAACCCCCACCACTGGATCCAATGTTACCCCCACTGACAACAGCAGATCTCCCACGCTGGATCCAGTGTTACCCCCAGTGGCAACAGTGGAACCCCCACCACTGGATCCAATGTTACCCCCAGTGGCAACAGTGGAACCCCCACCACTGGATCCAATGTTACCCCCAGTGGCAACAGTGGAACTCCCACCACTGCGATCCAATGTTATCCCCACTGACAACAGCAGATCTCCCACCACTGAATCCAGTGCTACCCCCAGTGACAAC